>NW_026692325.1:0-87866 GCF_021218885.2 Marmota monax
TTCAATCATCAATTCATTTTTTACAGAAATAACAAAAAGCATTTTACTAATTCTGAGTCATTAAATTAAGCACAGATTACTATTTCTTAGTGGAGTATGTTGTTTTGGAAACCAGAGAGGAAAAAAAAAATTGACGAATAATTAGATTATAGAATGAAAATTACACATCCCTGTTTTTAATTTTCTTTGTTTGCCTTTTCTTTTACTCTAATTTTTACAGAAACAAATTTACATCCTGACTTTACTCTTCAACTGATGAAGCTCTCCATGCAACAGGCAATAGCACTGATCATCATACAAAGAGGGTTGAGTCCATGGAAAAATCAGTAAAGTGATGTCTTGACCCTATACAATGACAGATGCTCAAGAACCAGGCTAGTCATTGATTGCTATACTCTGTTAACTGCTACACAACTGGTTTTAGTGAGTTAGACTCAACTGTTAATTTGCAAAATGGGAGGTGATTAAATGGAAATATTCACAATTTTAAGAATTTCTTTCTTTTTAAAAACATTTTGTATGTGCAAATGATGAGCACTATTCATCCCATAAACTGAGAGAAAGACTGGACAAAAAAAGAATTAAGGGGTCCCACCTAGAACATTAATAGATTCTTTGTTGAGAAAACTTGAATCAGGAGACAATCTTTCATCTTTTTCTTTATTAATTATAAATTTTCTTTAAATAAGTTTTTCTAAAAATGTGATATTTAAATAAGTTTTTCTAAACAATGTGATAGTATACATCTAAAGATTTATATGCCAAAATGTTACAACAGCAAATAGGAATATAGGTATTATTCTTTATAATTGTCTATTTGCTGAAAATTTATAATGAATATATTTGCTTAATTATGTGGGTTATCTTATTGTAATATTTTCTCTTCTCCTTTATACATTAGTTTTCTTAAAATTGTGTGATGATGTGACATAATACCTCCAAAAGAGGCAACTCTTTTGAAATGTTTGTTATCCCCAAGCACAGGATGCTAGATAGAACAAGCAAAAGACCTTTTGCACAAATTCTTTATTTTTATGCTATAAAAATTCAAACACTCTGAAAGAGATCATTGCAAATTGGTTATCAAGAAAACTTTTATATTTGCAAACCCCAGATTACTGTCATGGAGCATATTTAAATTTGTAACAATTCCAGAGTTGGACAACCCAAATCTCCCTTATTATAACCTAGCATATTTTTTCTTACTTAGGATTTATGTAAAAGAAGTTTGAAATAATATATCCTATATATCTCTACATTAAAAATATTATGTACTACTTGAAGAGAATGAATCTTCACAAAGGTGAAAAATATTAATAAAACAACTTGATAATTACAGAAGGAAGGAGTAGAATGCTCTTGTTAGAAAATAAATTGATGGAATGATATTTAAACACAGAGAGACCCACATACACACATATATATCCACAGATCTTTACAAGGATATTTTCATTAAAATATTTTTCTGTGTGTGGGGGGTGGGGCACATGGAGAACAACATAATATCCACCTTGAGAACAAGTAAGTAAAATAAGACTGGTGCACACTGTGTGGTTCTAAATAGCTGTTAAATGTCACAATCAATATATCCACAGAATGACAGATCCATTAAGTAACAGTGATAAGGAAAACAAAAGGAAGCAGAAATAAAACAATATGCTTATGTTAGTCAAATTTAAGCCCAACTGATTTTTTCTATATATACATATATGCACATATATACATATATTTCAAATATACATGTGTTTACATTGCAATGAGCTTAACATACTTATATTCATATCTCCACTAATACATACATACTTTTAAAAAGTGAGAGAAGTTACACAGATCATTTGTTCTTAACTGAGAAACATAAAAATCTAAATTCTTTAGTCTTATATCAGTTATCTATTACCACATTAATGTAGCATAACAAACTACTCAGAATTAGTGTAGCTTAAAACAATAATAACATTTTGAGTATGTGGGCTGGAAAATGCATCTGGTAAGTTTTCTGGTTTTTCACCTGGTCTCCCCAGCACATCTGGATCAATCTGAGCTGTGGTCTGGCCAGCATGTTTCTGGGAATGAGGTGGCTCATGGCTGGAACAACTTGGATCTGCTTCATTTTCCTTTCACATTCCTCCAGTGGCTCAGCCTGAATGTATTATAACACAAAAGGCAAAATGGATGAGTCCTTTTTCAATCTCTGTTTTTATTACAATTGCTAAAATGCCAAGGGCCAAAGCAAGTCACATAGTTAAACTCGGAATCTAGGTGTGAGGAATTTTGTTATATGCTTTGTAGTAAGAGCTGCAAAATCATATTTCAAAGAATGTATATTTTTAGTCAGGCAAAGGATTAAGTCTATTAATGCAACCAATATATCATGAGCTTAATTTTCTGGGTTAAGGACTGCTGATTAAACAAAATGGACTACTTCATTCTTAATTAATATAATTGATTAAACTTTGAATTTCTACTTATTTTTGATTAAAATAAGCAAAGAAATAAAAGACAACATAAATTGACATCTACTTTCCACATATGTAAGTAGAAAGCAAAATATACACAAGATATAGTTCAATGATGTGCCAAACTTTTAAATATAAAGCTACTTAATCATATAAAATTTATTAAAAGAAACACAGGACTATTGGCTATGTTTCCATTATGTTAGGTGGCTGTAATTGGCAATCCTATTACTTTTGAGTACAAACTAATCAATAGCTAGATTCAGGTAGTAAATTCTACCCCTAACTTATATAAAAAGTATTGATTTGAGAAATATCAATTTCACATGGAATTTTAAAATAACATTTGATTATGTTTTCAAGAGCATTAAAACTTTTCTCAAAAAAAGGTACTTTAGAAAAGAAGTTGTCTTAAATGCATAAATTAACCTAGGAAAATAAATGCAAATAATAATTGCAAAGTTGCTTTCAGTGAGTATTCCCTGAATATTCTTCAAATTGTATTTTTCTATATTTTTTTCTATTGTATTTCATTTAATTTTTTATCATTTGGTAAATCAGCTACCACTGGCAGCATTGGTAATGGGATTTATATGTTGTGATTAGATACTAATGAAAAAAAATTAAATATCAAAGAAACAGAATATTAGAATAATAAACTATAAGCTAACAGCTAAGTAAAGAAGATACACAAGGAAGAATGTGGTTTCACAAACTTAATGACTTGAAAAGATTATTCCATGGATATAGCAATTAAAAAATAGTTTTAAAAAGCATAAAATTTAGCCTTAAAATCATATTCTTATCTTGAACATGGTATAAAATAAAAACCAACACATTATTCCAGAACTCTGAGAAAAATTAAGGAATAAGGCTTAGTCACTATCTAAATAATTCATATCTAAGAAGTTAATAATGTAAATTTAATTTATCTGGTAAAATGTTTGAAGAATTCCTTTTAGAAAATTCTCTTTTAAATTAATTATGAGGCAATGTTAAAAATTTGTTGTATCAGCTTTTCATGATTAGATATTTATTTAGGGGATCAATTTTTGCTATGCTAAGTTAATCTCTCCAATAACTTTCTATATGCAATTATGTGCATAAGAGACAGCATCTGTTTTCATTTATGTGTTTTAAAATATTTATTGATTTCTCTAATGAGATGATATGGTAGTTAATATTAGGTGTCAACATATCTAAGTTTTGGTGCCAAGTGGTTTCACAAAGCATTAACTGAGATGTTGCTGTGAAAGTACTTTTTAGATGCCATTAGTACTCAAATCAGTAGGCTTTGAATACAATAAATTATCTCCATCCTCATCCAGTCAGGAGAGACTTTAAGAGAAAATAATTAGATTTTCCAAAAGGAAGGAATTTGGCTCTCTTCACAGTGAAACAGAAATTTTCACTGGGTTTCCAGTCTTCATACCCAAGACCATAACATTATTTTTTTCTGGAATTTCTAATCAATTGACCTGCTTCAAAGTTTCCAATCTCACAGCTACATGAGATAGAAGTGATTTATTTATTCTTAAAAAATAAAAAATAAATTTTTCTTTCTCTCTCTGTGTCTCTGTTTTTACACAGACACACATACACACACACACAGACACACACACAAAGAGAGAGAGAGAGAGAGAAATCAAATAGAGATAGAAATATATAATCTGTTCTAGTCTATCATAGCACAAGTGAAACCAAAACACCATCGATAATGCATTGTTTATTATTGCTGTTTTCATTTTGTATTTATTAAATTATTTTTTGTTTTGACTTTGTTTGCTTGGTCTGGTTTTACATTAAACATAGGCCCATGAGAAAGAGAAAGAAAAGTATCAAAAGTATCAGAACTTGAAATGCAGATGTGAGTAGCAAAACACAAGGTCTGCTATGGGAGTGCAAGGTTGAGAAGCCTGAAACCTCATCTGGCCATGAGGAAGACCACATCAGAGTCCTCTCTCATGATGAATGCCCAATACATTCAGGAAACAACTGTAACAGTGACCTTGGAAGATGACATTAAGTAGGAAGTCTCAAATATAGTAAAATTTTCTTGTTTATTGTATTTTTAATATTAAATTTCCAGATAAATTCCTCTTTTCAGATTAGTCAACAACTCTGTCCAGCAGAAAAATCAAAGTTTTTCTCAAAGATCAATACAATATGTGTAATGATTGGAGCACATCAGGCACAGGGAAACTGAGGGAAGTGTAAAGAAATTGCACACTTAATTGTGCATACTGATGCTAAAAATACTGGGGACAAACAGGAAATAAGCTTTCACAGTGGGGGAAACAAAAAAGGACGGAAAATCAAGGTGATATTACGTGGTTCAACAGCAGCACTGGAGAAACGAAAAATGGAGCAACATGTCCAAAAGCACAAATTAAAGATGTTTCTTACAGGTGAACAGAATTTATGCCTACCCCAGTTATATATCTAGGGTGAAGGTAGAATAAAAGCACTCTCAGTAATTGAAGGCCTTAACAAATAAATCACATTCAACCTTTCTCAGTATGAGATGCTACTGAACTAAAGAGTAAATCGAGAAAAATAAAGACATAGAATACACAAACAAGAGAACCAAAATAGGAGATAGAGAAGAAAATCCCCAGAACAACAGGGAAACAATGTTCAAACTGCAGGAGTTAGGAGGCAGGCACACTGAACCACCAGTTCAGAAGAGCAGATTTTAGAAGAATTTAGAAAAAAAAATTCTCTGAAAAGAATTAAAGACTCTTGGTGAGATGTATAGATTTATGACATTGGCAAAAAAATATATATGTTTCAATTTCTAATAGTGTTGTGGTTTAGATCTGGAAAGTCCCCCAAAGGCTCATATATTGAAGGCTTAGTCTCTAGTATAGAGCAGTGAACAGAGGTGGAGCTTTGGAAAGTGATTGGATCACGAAGGCCTTGACCTTATCAGCAGATTAATCCACTGAAAGATTAATAATTTGATGGCATTATGGGAAATGGTGGATGTTTTATGAGGTGAAGCCTGACTGGAGAAAGTAGGTCATTATAGACTTACCCTGGAAATCTAGTGTCTCCCTCTCTGTCTCCCTCTGTCTTCCTCTCTCTTTCTTTCTCTCTTTTCTCTCTCAGCTCCTGTCTGCCTTGAGCTGAGCAGCTTTCTTGCACCATGTCCTTCCACCATGATGTTCTGCCTCACCTCAGACACAAAGCAATGGAGCTAGCCGACCATAGGCTGAAACCTCTGCAACTGTGAGCCAAAAATACATCTTTTAGAAGTTGTTTTATCAGGTATTTTGGTTACAGTGACAGAAGTCTTATGAAACCTTATAGGTACATCAAAAAACATGATAATTAAGTTAAGGTTCTATTCTCCACTACCCACAGATGAAGACACTGTAGGAAACGTGTCCTGGAGTTTGTCAAAGGCTGTGAAACACATCTCACATGTGGATGAAAGGGGAGATCTTCTGCAAGGAGCCATTTTGGATGTTGCACCTGCAAAAGGTTACCAGTGATAGGACTGCATTCCAAAAACAGGATATGATATTGCAGGCTGGGATCTGGGTGCGAAAACTGTGATATACATGTTCTTCTTTGTCTAAATTTACATGGAATTATAAAGAGGATATTGGTCCAATAGAAGACATGATCCTAGACTACAGCATGATAAGCATTATGCCTCTCAATGACTCACAGATTACAGCGTTAAGTGTTGTAGAAATAATATGGAAATCTCATTTCCAAGGTGGGGGGCGGGGGCGAAAACCCTGACTGAGTCCTTTTTTTTTTTCTCCAGAGGATGCAGGAAACCACTAGTTGAAACCCAGGAACTATGTATTCTGGCCTAGTCAGAATCCTGCATTTGTGTTCTTCAAAGTTGCTCTGAAGGCTAAAGAGAAACCATCAGCAAACATCATAACCCTCAGTGAGACAGCTCCTAGAGAGATGTCCTCTTAATACCTGGGTCATCATCCACAACCCTCCAGTCTTTGAAGCTTGAAAGTGTGCCAAGAAACCACCTCTTAGGGCTAAGATTTGTGGTGTTGTAGTGCTGAGGACTGGCATTGCAACATTAGAAGTCATTCCACTGAGGAAGGGCACTTTTGTCTTGTTAAACACCATGCGCCTCCGCCAGAGTCCTCCATCCAACTCCTGTGCCAAGGAGGACAGCCCTGAGAAAATGGAGTGTACCTCTCAACCTAGCAGCCAATGAGCACCTCTGGTAAGAAAAGCTGAATTTGGGAAGGAGCATGAACCTCTCTGCCTTCTCTGTACCTCCACTAGTTGAAGCAGAGATATTGGAATAAAATTGACCAATTTATGTTATGATAACACACAAATAAACCAAATAAATCCCAATATCATGCACAATTTTAAGGCACCAATAAAAATTAATAATAAAAATGTGTCTTATTAAATAAAATTGAAAATAAAAAACAGCTTCTCATTAAAAATAGGTCAACAAATTTTTAAATACTCAAAATCCACTGAAAAACATCTATAAACAGTACAAAGAACAAAACAGTGTAATCAAAGAATACATGTGTTGGTTACAAATTTTAATTCAATGTTTTGCAGGCAAAATCAAAAGGGAATATCTGGTATTCAAAATGAGATGTAGCTGCAAAATAATGAATTATATAGTGCTTTTACTAAAATTAAAAGATCAGAAGAGTAAAACTCATCAACCCTCATTTGTTAATAATTTCTTTTATAAAGTTAGATTAATATATAAAGTAGCTTAATTGATATAAATAAAGATAAGATTTTAAAAAATACAAGCTAGGAAACTTTTTTTCCTTATAATTCATTTATGGTGACATGGCTTAAGCATGAGATTTACTTTGAGTATTTAAGATACTCTGGTATTTGAGATAATAAAATCAGTATGGACATCTTATAATGTGAACACCACTATCTCATAAGAACTAAATTTGATATACTGACAACAAAAACTTCTCTTGTCTTTATAATTTTAAAAAGAAAAATGTTTACCCATTTGTGTGTGTATATATATATATATATATATATATATATATATACTATATTATAAATTTTCTTGTTGCTGTTATCATTTTCAAAGTGGATCAAGATGATACATGTTAGTTCTTAAAAGGTTTGAGACATTCAACAAATTTATCTTAAAAAAATCACCTAATGTAATTATATCAGAGCTCTAGTTGTACATTTCTGTTTTCAAAATACTTGTTCTTCTATGATGATGTTACATACAGCTACTCAGTTCTATCAAGTTTAAGATTTACAATTATTCATTGAGTAGTAAATTCAGTACGGCCTAGTGTTCAAGGACTGTGAAGTCATTAATAAAATGAGTCCTATTGAAAAAATAATTCATGGAAAGACAAAGTACACTGACATCAAATTTATGAAGAATGACTAGACAGAAAACACACTTCTGATACTTTGAAGATCTACCTGAATATGTGTTATTCTTTATATGGTTTTGTAAACTCAAAGCATTATATAACCACAAGTATGTGCACATAAAAGCATAATTATTGTTACCATCTTACATTCACTGCACAGTGAAAGCTAGATAACAGAGAAGGCACATGAGATGCATAAACAGCAGGTGTGTACACACATTCACACACACACACACATACACTCACATTCATATTAAGAAAGTACAATAGCCTAACCTATTTTTTCACTTTTCATTTAAGCAGAATTTTCTGAACTAATACTTCTTTACCGATGGTTATGTTTCTTGTTTCAAAGATAAAATGAAAGACATTACTAAGATCAACAATGTTTACCCATTTTAGAAGGTTTTTCAATAATTTAATTAAAGACCAGAACTCTTTCATGTGATTCATTAAACAATTAAGAAGCTTCTGAAGTATAGTAGAAAAGAGACAGAACATCCATGGTTAGAGAGAAATGGCTGTGGGAAGAAAATGGGAGGAAAAGTGAAAAAAGTTATATCACAGCTAATGAGTTTGCAGAGGCATACTTGTAACCAAAGTCTGTGAGTATATGACGAACACAAAGAAGAGCATGAACTCAGTCCTTATAAACCCAAACCACCTCTCTAGCCAAGAAATAATTCAAATTGAGACATCTTATAGTCCCCTCAAGTGAACATATTTTCCCCACAGTATTGAAAGTCTCACTGTCATTTAGTCAGATTTCAGCACACTAAACCAAATCTCCTTGTATAGTTGTATAAAGAAAATATTTCTAAAGCTCAGAAGGTCTCTGCACAGTCCACTCAGAGACAGGCAGACACAAGTCCTTATTAACTCTCTTCTCAAGTCCTCTTCCCTCTTTCTGCACAAGCATGGCAATTGTTCCAATACAGTGACTAAGAATCTTTCCTTTCACATTCTTGTCACAGGTGAAGGGAAAATATTCAGAGACCTCTAAAAGAGTAATTTTTATTTATTCTAAGGATATGAGTGCTCATAGACCATTGAGCCATGTTTATTCTCCTATTGACTCCCGTTAAATAGTCATGTTTGTAGTGTTGATACTTTGAAACTAATTGGTAAGAGCAGAGGAAGTACTACCATAGTACTTGTGTTTTGTTCAGACTATATTTAGTTCCAATTTATTTATGTTAAATTTAAAGACAGAGAAGCTGAATTATTGAACATGAAGTAAAATTTTAAGGGAAAATTTAAGTGTGAATTTGACTGAAAATATTACATTGAAGGGTTTCTTAACAGTTACCAGTTAAATGTACTTAGCAAGAAAAATTTGAAAACATTTAAGAGAAAATAATCAGAGTTAATATAGGAATTATAAAGAAGCAAAGAATGCAGGAAGGAAATACAGCTAAAAAGAGTTCTTATATATTTAACAGAAGAATTCATGAAATAAGGGAATATAAAAAGAAATTATAGTATTGTGTCATTCGATAAAAAAGAAAAATGATAAACTCAGTGAATGTATCAGAGTTTATTAGAGGGTAGAGAGAAAAGAGAGTTAAACAGGTAAAATACAAAGTAATTTATTAGGGCACTAACATGCCTCTGTGTGATAATGCATGTTATAAAGCACACAGGATGTTTTAGAACTGTAAACTTTTCTCAACAATACTGAAATGAATAATACATGTATATTATTTATATGTATATGTCAAAACCCACAGGGCATTAAATCATAGAACTTTACATTGGACAATGGAAGCCAATTAAGGGATAATCATATAGGAAACTGGGGATTGCACAATGGAATAGAGTCTGTGAAAAAGATTCTAACTGCATTCTAAACATATAAAGTAACTAGGAAAAAAGACTCTTTATAATCTGTCTATTACAACAGTTAAATTTATTCCTGAGGGGATTCAGGTTCATAATTCTGAAACCACTATACATGGAATTGAATAATTAGGTGAATAGATGATGTATATTAAGTACTATGTTTCCTACTGTTGAAGTGAGAGGTTGTAGACAAAAAGGAGAGAAAGCTAGAATAGTCCATTCGGTGCTAGATTATAGCTGTATGTATTTATAAGAACTCAAATTTAGCTTAATATAGATAGAAATAGATGCATTTAGAAATATTCTAGGTATAATTACATACAAGGTATATTGGTTTACCAGTCTTATCATAACAAAATGCCCTAGGCTAAGTGGCTTAAAAAACAGAACTGAATTTCTCCTAGTTCCCAATATCAGGGTGCTGATTGATCCATTTTCTGGTGAGGTCTCTCTTTCTTTATATCTTACAGACTCATGCCTTATCTTGTGTCCTCACATGGTAGAGAAAAAGACCTGGTGCCTCTTCTTACGGAAACATACTTCTTGGATTCCGACTCCACCCTATGACCTCCTTGAACTTCAGTTACCTTTGTAATGGCCCTATCTCCAAACATAGTTATATCAGTGATTAAGGATTAATTTATGAATTTTGAAGGAACATGATTTAGTCATATATATATATATATATATATATATATATATATATATATATATATAAACACACACACATGACTATGTGTACTTATATCTATCCATCCATCTATATATATACATATATTTGATATATATGTACCCACACACACACACACACACACACCTATATTTGGTTTTTAATATCATTCTGCACTAAAAGAAACCAAGAATCCTTGAAGAAATGGATGAATCTAGGCTTGAATTATCTTTTAGTGCTAGTCTATAAGCAGGGGCTAATCACACACACATATAAGAGATTTTCTGAAAGGGACACAGGAATCAACTGATAGGTTTCGGAATGTCTAAACAGGACAATTTTTAGACAAAAAGCATTGTATTAGATTACAACGCAATGCAAATAAGAATCTATGAACCTACACTGTCAATAAATAAATAAACAGTTGAGTTCAAACAAAAGTGAAAATAAAACTAGAATTAAAAATAATCTTTTAAATTTTCTTTTTTTTCTTTATAATTGAAATTAATCACATTTCCTGACTGCCTCTAACACCATCTGCCAAATTGGGGATAAAGGAAAAGACTAGTCAATCACATGGTTTAACTAACCTTTTAAACAGAAAAAATTAAGATTGAAAAGAAACCAAGAATACCAGAAATTCTAGGGTAGGTAGAATCTACAGTAGAATGTTAGTAGGTGGTGGCAGAATAAGGCTTGTAATGCAAGCTAACAGGTTTCATTTGAAGTTCTAATTCCAATCGATTGGTAGTGCCTACCTGAAGAATTGAGAGGGAAAGAAAATCAAAAACTCTTCTGGGTTCTATAGGACAAGCCATTGTTACAGAACCAGATTAGCAATATCTGTTATACTTTAAAGAGGTGGAAAGGATGGTAGTAGTGCCATGTCTTTGTCTGTCCTAATGGGTTTAAAAACTTTGGTTTAGGGTAGATTTTAATAACATACTAAAGTAGAGCTATAAAACAAATAAAATTATGTGAATAGCAATTTAAATAGAAATTTAGAGTATGAGATCCTACAAACACATTTTAAATTAGGCAATGTACTCCTCTACTAAAGACCCTCCAGTAGCCTCTAATGTAAATAAAATATCATATAAAATATTCAGAAGTGCCTCAAAGACTTCATATGATCAGGTTCCCTGGCATCATCTACTACTTGGGTCATCCACTGTACTTCACATTCACGGAATTTTGCTGCACATAAACATTTTGAGTGTATTACTTCTTAAAAGCTTTGCTTATGCTACTTTCTCTACCTGGGATACCTTATCCCAATAACTTGATTTATCTCCTCCTTTTGGGTTTTATTAAGTGTTGATTTTTCCATGAATGTTTTATTTAAAATTCTAATTCCTCTAGTTTCCATCCCACATACTCTCTCTACTCTGCTCAACATTCTTTGAAAAATTCATTGCAAAACATACTCTTCCAATGAAGTGAGGTTTTTTTTTGTTGTTGTTTTGTTTTGTTTTTGTTTTTGTTTTTGGTTATCTATTTTTACCTGCAGTTCCACCACCAATTTAGATAGATCATAGCCCCATAAAGACAGTTTGTTTCTTTGTATAAAACAAATCCCTAGAAGAAACTTTTATATACACTATATCCACCATATGTATTTGTTGAATGAATGAGGAAACGAATGAGTAAAGTAATAAGATTAGATAGCATTATTTAATAAAATGTTAGCAGGCCAACAAATATTCATTTGGAGACATAGAGATAACCATAGAGATACAGTTTTTATAAAATCGAACAACTTTAAAAGCCACAGAAAATTTACAGAGCACCAAAAAGAGGAGAAACAAACATAGAGGAGAAAAGTTAAAATTGTTTAACATCATGTTTTCAGACAACAAAGATTGTAAGGGCCAAGGATGGCCCAGATAGAGAAGGAAAATCTTATAGTGAATCAAGTTAGATGTGCTTCTGTTAATGAAGGCCCATTTGAATATTTTCTGATTTCATGTACATTTGCCAAAAATACTTCAGAAATACATGAAGAAATTAACTTCAGGAGAATACAAAGTAACACATTCAAGTTTCATAAAGTAATACAGGTCTACAAAAAGGATTTGGAAATACAATATTGATTTGCCTCATCAGACAAGTAAGATTTCAAACTGTATAGAATTTTAAGGAGGTTTGGGAAAAACTAAGCAACTACGGTTACAAAATTTAAAATTTAAAATTAAATGAGAGAGAAAAAGACAATGAGACTAAGTTAAAAGAATGAAGGAATGAGAATGGGGAGTGAAAGAGAAGGCTGAAGAAGTTTAAATAAAGAGTATCCTTTTCTAATTTGAGGACAAAATAGCAGTTGCTGATCACGTTTTTATGTCTCATTCCAGATCCCTTGCCAAACTAAACTTTTAAATTAAACCTGTGGCTCTAAATTTGTTGTGCCAATAAATCACCACGTTAATCCAACCCACTATTTCTATTGGAAATGTTATTCTTCAATCTATTCCCTCTTTTGTCACATGGCCTTTATTTACTACATTTACCAAGGTTGCTGTCCTGTTAATTTCTCCTTTATATTATGTCCACACCATGCTTACTGTTTCCTTCATTTCCAATACCACCTGTATTCCCATACTGTGCCTCTTCTAAAGTAGCCTCTGATTGGCTTTTTCTTTAAAATACTTTTTATGTAATTCATTTTTCTACAATGTCAATACAGTATCCCTAAAGCATCTGTCAATATTTCTAAGTCCTCCTAAACTGTCTGTGGATTAAACTTCTAACCTTTATTTCTGGCATTTCAGAACCTCTATAATAAGTCTTATTGTTTCTGGCAGTTTTAAAATTACTTTATCACTCTAGCTCAAACTGACTCACATGGTCTCCTGACAGCACCTTGGAGTCTTGCCCTTTTCATACACTCTTTCCACTGAAATCATTGTATGTTCTTCTAAGAGTTCAAATCCTACTCCCTCAATTCCGCCCCCAATTTATATGATTTGAATATAAGCTCACATGTGAGACAACACATTGAGGTTTAGAGGATAAATGATTGGGTTATCCTCTTAAGCTTACCAGTGGATGAATCCTTCAGGGGATTGAGTGGTAACTGGAGGCAGGTGGGCTGTGGCTGGAGGAAGTTGTTCATTGGAGGCGTGGCTATAGGGTATATATTTTGTATCTGGAGAGTAGAGTCTCTCTCTCTGTTTTTCTGATCATCATGTGAGCTGCTTCCCTCTGCCACTCTCTTCTACCATGACATTCTGCCTTACCTCGAGCCCCAAGGAATGGAGCCAGCTTTGATGGACTAAGACCTCTGAAACCATGAGCCTGCAAATAAACTTTTCCTCCTCTATAATTTTGATGGTCATGTCTCTTAGTCACAGCAGTGAAAAAGCTGACTAAAACACAGAACTTTAGGTTTTTAAATGTTTACACAAACATAAACACATACAATTTTATATATTAATAAGTTACTATGTTATGTTTTTTTTTTCTATTTAAACAACTTTTAATTTGGATCTAGAATTTGAAGCCTTAACTTTACCATTTGATCGTTAAAGGATGGGCTTTTTTTTATTTTTTATTTTTTATTTTTTTATTGGTTGTTCAAAACATTACAAAGCTCATGACATATCATCTTCCATACATTTGATTCAAGTGGGTTATGAACTCCCATTTTCTACCCCAAATACAAGTTGCAGAATCACATCGGTTACACATCCACATACATGTATATATTGAATAATGTTTAAATCAGCTTAAACATTTATCTTCTCAAACATTTATCATTTCTTTGTGGTGAAAACTTTCCAAATCCATTCTTCTAGCTTTTCGAAACATGTAATACACTGTTACATTGTTGTACAGGAGCACAACAGAACTCTTGCCCTTACCTAAGTGTAATTTAGAACCCATTGATCAATCTTTCGCCCTCAGGCTCCCCACTCTTCTGGCCTTGGTAACCACTACTTCTGTTTTATCTTCTATGAGATAGACTTTATTAGACTCCACATATGAATGAGACACTTTCAGTGCCTGGCTTATTTCATTTAACATAATGATCTTCAGTTCTATCCATGTTGTTGCAAATAACAGAGCTTCATATTTTTTATGGTGGCTTTTACCTCCCTCAAAGTCCCCAAAGTACTAGATGACTTTTATGAAATTAACATACCAAATTTTAGTCAGGCAGGTGACACACACCTGTAATCCCAGCGGCTGGAGAGGCTGAGGCAGGAAGATCTCGAGTTCAAAGCCAGCTTCAGCAATGCACTAAGCAACTCAGTGAGACCTTGTCTCTAAAATACAAAATAGGGTTGGGGATGTGGCTCAGTGGTTGAGTGCTCCTGAATTCATTCCATGGTATTTCCCCACCATAATGTATCAAATTTTATTACTTGTTATTCAAAGATACATTCATTTCATAGAGGTTGACTTATATAAAATAATGTACATTATTTTACCTTGGAAAGATTGCAAACTGCCTTATAAATTTAGCTCCTGAGACTTTTTTTCTCCTTCTTCTCCTCTAGTACTACTCCTTCTTTTTCCTCTTCCTCTATCTCCTTCTCTTCTTCTCCTTCTCTTTCTCCTTCTCCTTCTTCTCTTAACAGTGTCAACATATTGCCTAGGTTTCTAAATGAATGCTAGGAGAGCATTGGATCAATGATTTTCTCAGATGATCTGAATTTGCCGTGGTATAGAGAAATCCTAACCAAGGGCCACTTCAGAAGAAATTTATCTCCAACTCTACATGGGGAAAATAATCACTCATTTTGAAATATCCCTGCAAAGCATTTGTTCTATGTTTATTGGTAATTATCTCCATTTTTCCTGTGCAAGCTGGAAGTCAGAAAGCGTCAGTAATATTACCCAGTGCTTCTTTGCTTGTCAGGTACTCATCAACTCAGTCCATACTACATGAGAAAGCAATATCAAATAGTGTGCTTTTGCAAACAGATTCTTAAATTTAGACCCTTGTCTTTTTTTATAAATCCTTTGTGTTCTTCATTTTGATTCTTAAAATTAGTCCCTTGGGTATTTTTTTATTCTGATAAAGAGAATAATAAGTGTGCATGTATATACAGAGGGGCCAGATCTTTATGAATTCCTATGAAAGGCAGCAGGGAAAAACATTATCTATTTTTGGATATCTGAAAAGACAAAGTAAGATTGATTGTGTTTGGTGATGTTGCATAAATACTTTACTAAGCTGTAAGTGCCATAGATTGTTTCAGCAGGCCCAACAAGTCTGGTGAGGTAGGGGAAGCTGGATGATGGCATTGTGCCAAGGGTAGGTAGCAGCTGAGTGACCTGGGTGAGAGCAGTGTTTGGGAGTTCTGCAGAGGTGCTGATAGGTGATTCTTCTAAGACATTTGCAAACCCTGTGTTTGCTAGAACTTGGGCTTTGGGTGTTGGGAGTCAGGAGTCCAGAGTCCTGCTCAAATGCTGAGGCTCAGAGCCCTGCGTGGGGTCACATTCCTGGTGATTTCTGGGGAAAGCAGCTGGATAGGGGTCCTCTAACACTCTCAGAGATGCAGTATTTTGACTAGGTGAGATCTGGATCATGGAGTGACACACAATGCTGCCTCCCTCTGACCCACCATCTTCAGTATATGTTTGATGATTCTCATAATTACAAGAAGTTTAAACAGATTGACACCTAATGTTACAGAAGTTACATTCCTTCCCTTCACATCATATCAGAGGGCACATGATATTAAGTCTGATTTAATGTTGGTGATTTTAACCTTGATCACTTGGGTGCAGTGGTCTCTGCTAGTTTTCTTCATCATAAGTATATTTTAATTCTCTATCATTCAGTCCATACTCAACCAGAGGGGAAATGAGTTCAGCCTCCCTGGAGGGAGGAGTGTTAAAGAATTTGTGGAAATATATTAAATCCAAAACAGTAATTATTTCAGGAGAAATACTTTGAAGTTGTATAAATAGTTTGTAGTTTTGGAAATTTCATCCAATAATTTTAGAAATCATCAGTGGGTCTTGGGGTTCTGAGGGTGATTTCATATTTTCTTCATTTTTTCTCCACCTATTTAATGGAATTTTCCTCTAAGAATTTTCTTCTCATTTTATTTACACAATGGATTTCTTACATCAGTGTCCAATACTATCTAATTAACCACCATTTACACTACTATCATTTTATTGCACCAAATAGTTCTAGTTTTGGTAACAGAACTCTCAGTGTCTCCTATGTAACATTGGCATGTTCTCCCCCACCATCCCACGTTCTTTAAGAACTATGTTACTTTCTGATACAATAAGTTGTTCCCAATCAATTTTGTATTTTCTTAGGTATAGTCCTGGAATCAGATATTTTTCTAAAGCATCCTTGGTGGGAGAATGGTATATAGTAACCAGAATCTAGTCCCTAGGAGACCACATTGCTACAGAAATGTCACTGCTTCTAGTCTTTTGCAAGAAAGAGAGTTAGGAGTATAGCCATTTCTATATTTATTTTCTTATCTACCTGCATATATATTAAAATTTGAATTTATGCTGAAATATCTGATTCCACATCAACATCTCAGAGCTCATTCTTGCATTCCCTTTTCTTAACTGTTTTTATCTATCATGAGAAATGTATTTTTCATTATTTACAGTTTATTTACTTATTCAACCCTAGCATACATACCAAGTAATTTCAAAATTACTAACCCATACTCTTACAAGGTATAAATCTCACAACCTCAGTACAGGATTTATGTACAGGTCCTGCAATTTTCAGCCTTAAATTTTCCAAAATACTGATTTCCAATTACTTTTAACTACTTTCCTTTCCTCCCTTACTTTACCTATGGCACAAGTTGCTAATATAGTCACCTGGGTTCATTACAGTATGAATTACATCTGTGGGCCCCCAACAGGACTGATTTTTAAAAACATGTTTACGGTGGAATTCACCCATTATAGCATACAATTCTGTGGGTTTTGAAAAATGCAAAGATGAATCTATCTGATACTATAGTATCAAACTTCAATCTGTTCAATCACTAAAATTCTTCTGGGTTCCTCCTGGGAATCACCTACTCTGCCACTCCATACATCCATGCTCAAGTAACAAATCATCTTTTTCTTTCCCTAGAGTTTGTCTTTTTATTAATGTCACACAAGCAGGATCATATCACCTATAGCATTTTTCAATTTTCAAAATTTATGTAAAATTCATTAATTGTGTGAATTAATATTTCATTCAATTTTAGTTCTAAACTGTAACATTATATTTATGAACCAGAATTCATTCATTCACCTATGGAAGGAGTTTTTATTAGTTTTTATTTTTCTCAGGTTTTGCAATGTGAATAAAATTGCTATATACATGTATGGACAGGATTTATGTGAATGTATGTTTTCACTTCATTGGGTAAATAAAATTGTCCAATTTCATTTTTTTAAGTTTTTAAGCCACAAGTAATCTGTTTTCCAGAGTATCTCTTCAATGTTGCACTTCTTTCACTAACTTAGGAGAATTCCGGTTGATGTCATCCTCACAATTCCCTCTTGTTTTAGGAATTTCATTTTAGTCATTGTAATAAATGTGCGGTCATATTTCATGGTTTTAATTTGCATTTCCCAATGACCAATAATGTCAGGCATTTTTAATGTTTATTTCCCACCTTTGGTGATATATATGTATATGATTTTGTCCAAATAATTATTGGATTTTGTTTTCTAAATTCTTTGAAGTTTGAAAGCTCTTTATCATGGACTCATATCATCATATATGTGATTTGCAAATATTTCTCTTAGTATATGGTTTATATTTTCATACTTATTTTTTCTCAGACCCTTCAAACTCAATTTTGACAATGTTATTATCGCTTTTTCTAAAGGATTTTGCACTTGTTATTATGTATAAAATGACTTAACAAATATCAAGGTCATTCAGATGTTCTCTTAAGTTTCCATTTAGATGTTTTATAACTTTACATTTTGTTTATTTTCCATGTATGTATTTTTAGCTAATTTAATAATTACTTTATTTTTGAAAATAATCATAAATAGTATTTTTTATTTCAATTTCCAATTTTTCATTTTTAGAATATAGGAATACTTCTATTTTTCAATTGGCCCTGTTTGCGCAACTGTACTATAATTTCTGATTAAATTTAGGTGTTATTTTTAGGTTCTTCATAGTATTTTCTATGAATACTCAGGTACACATGGTTACAATAATTGTTTTCTAGTTTTAGTCCCTCAGTTATGAACAATATGCCTGTTGTCTATTTTTCTTTGTTTATTATGCTGCTCATCTCCATTAGGTTCAATAAAGAATAATGATATAGCTGGGCTCAATGGTTCACACTTGTAATCCCAGAGGCTTGGAGGCTGAGGCAAGAGAATCACAAAGTTGAGGCCAACTTCAGCAACTTAGCGATGCCTTAAGCAACTTAGTGAGAACTTGTCTCAAAATAAAAAATAAAAAGGGCTAGAGATGTGGCTCAGTGGTAAAGTTAAAACCCTGTTTTTGGAGCTGGGGATGTGGCTCAAGTGGTAGTGTGCTTGCCTGGCATGTGCAGGGCCCTGGGTTTGATCCTCAACACCACATAAAAATAAAATAGAGATATTGTGTCCACCTAAAACTAAAAAAAATATATATTTTTTAAAAATCCTATTTTTATATATATTTCTCCACATATATTCTTTATTTTTCCTATTTAATAATTGATATAGTTTTCTTTCCTTTTAATCTTAACTGTGTTATCCTTATGATTCCTTTGAACATTTTGCATTAAAGCTACATATTCTTACTTTTATTTCTTTTTTGGTGGTTCTGGGAATTGAACCCAGGACCATGCACATGTTCAGCAAGTACTCTACAACTGAGTTACATCCCTGTCTCTTACACTTTATTAAAAATGCAAGGATTGACCAAAAATGGAAAATATGCTTAGTTATCAGTCTTTTCAAAAGATTTCTCAGTTCTATTTTTCATTATTTAGATAAACTCTAAAAATCTTCAGTTTCTAGAACAATTCCTTGATTTTAGCACTCTAATCTTTTTTTCTTGTCTTTTCCTTTTATTCCTTTGTCTATCTTTCAAGCTCTTAAAGCTATTATCAGACACAGAATTTATAATATTTTCATTTTGTATTTGAATAGACTTTCCTAAATGCACAATTTAACCATTATTCAACCCCCAATCTCAGCTTTTTACTTGTGATATTTACAACTAATCTACCATTATAATGTGAATACAAAGAATGTGGAATTTCAGAGTTTGAAGAAGGGGTGTTATGATTTGGATATGAGGTGTTCCCCAAAGGTTTCCATTAATGCAGGGATATTCACAGGTCCAAATAGTAGATTATGAATTGTAACCTAACATTCTTGTTTAATGGATTTAATGGATGGTAACTGTAGGATGGTGGGACATGACTGGAGGAAATGTGTCATCAGGCATGTGCCCCTGCACCCCTTTCTTCTCTCTCTCTGTCTCTCTCTGAATTGTTCTCACTTTCTGCTTTCTGATCCAGCAATGAATTTAGCAGCTTTCCTCCAATGGGCAATTTTCCCATCATGTGCTCATCTTGGACCTAGAGCAACGGAGTCATTCATCAATGAACTTAAACCTCTGAAACTATAAACTTCAAACAACAACCCACCACGACCACTAAGTTGTTTTTGACAGGTATTTTGTCACAGCATCACAAAAGCTGACTAAAACAAGTGGAATTCTAACAAGCCAATACCCTAAGTGAGGATATATATGACTGCTGTGTTCTCTGAAGAATACATGCCCCATGTTCCTGGGTCAATGGATGATGAGTGTTATAAAATTAAAACAAATTTTAACAATTTTATTCTTGGTGTCCCCTGGTGATAAAAGCTTGGCATGCTCTATAATTTAAAATCTAATTAGAGTTTTAATAATCCATCTTCAGATGTGTTATTTTAAAAGACACATTTCTCTCCAGGTTTGGAAAATTTGTTTACCAGTCTTTGTTTTTCCACTTTCCTGGAAATTTTCATTTTTCTACAAATTCATATATAAAACATTTTTAGACCCTGCTTTGGTGGAAGACTACCATGTGCCACTTTGATATATATGTATCCAGAAATATTTCTAAAGCTTTATTAGGATTGAATCCCATCTATTCTCTTTGATAGAAAAAAATCTCCTTGATATTCTTTTGTGTGGTTATGTAGAGAAGCTGAGCTATAAATCCTTCATCCTCTTCTTGTTCTTTCATAAGCCATCCCCACCTCCCAGTAAAACTTTGATTTCAAAGCTTTTGAAGTATGTTTCCAAAAGTCTTGCTACCAGACTACATCCAAAAAAGAAGAACTGGACTCATGCTAAGATTTATAATAGCATATAAAATTTAAAGAAATAAGCATTTTGCCTGAGTATATTCTGTTGCATTATATGAGAATGTAATTGAAGACAAATATCACTGCTATTTTTTATAATCAAATAATTTAAAAAGAGAAATTCCTATTTTTGGTAATTATTAGATTAATTTCTGTCTTTTTTACTGCTCTTTAGATTTAATGCTGTATAATGTTCCTTTCCTCATCAATGATTCTTTTACACTGGCAGGCACTCAATAAATGTTTCTTGAATTAATAATCAGTACTAATAATGTGCTAACTTTAAAGAGCAAACACATAAAAAGTGTCAGTGTATTCAATGTTTTTAAATTAGAGTTTAATTTATATATGGACAGTTAGAAATGTAGATTGGAATGTGACATCTTTTGCCTTTCTTAGAACTCACTGAACTTTACATCCAATGAAAAGGTGAGAGGGTCAAGCTCTAATGTGGTTTCCTTCAATTTTTACTTCTATGTCTATAAGCTGGTATCTTAATTTCTCTGACACAAATTTTATATCTCTCAAAATGCCATCAGAATACCTGTATTGCCTTTCTCATTCTAAGAAACTGATGTGACTCCATTTTTTTTTTTAATAAATAACAGCAGCTTCTACCTCTAGGCCTGTCCTAAGGAAGGGGGCATGACCCTTGTCCTTGGAAAAACCCACAGAGCCTTTTTAGGCACATACCCACCCTGCTGAGTTATTTGTCTGCAAATAACAGGAGAGATCTGTGGTGCCAGGTGTCCCTGACTCAGTCTGGCTAGGTGAGGACCCATAGCAACCCCCTAGCATCCACCAATCAGCATGAGACAGGGAAAATACCTAGGATGCCAGATGTCCCCCCAGTAGTTTATGGTGGTTGATAACATGTTGAGAAACCATGTAGTTAACGTTTAGCACGTGCACCCCTCGTGGCCTAAACCAATCAGTTCAAAGGAATCCCCCTCTTGTACTAACCAATCATCCCTACCCAACTTGTTCCCGTCAGTGAATGTGCTAATCAATGTTAAGAGTTCTTGTTTGGTTTTCCTGCAGTATGGAATGATTTGCTGTGTGATGTTGTGTCGCATAGAGTATCCCCCCAAAACCTATAAAATCTCACTGAACAAAGGACTAGGACTCACTCCCTGGGACCACTGCATTGGAAATGGTTGTGAGTCTAGGCTCCAGCTTGCAATAAAGACTCTTGTGTGATTGCATCGGATTCGGCTCCTGGAGGTCTATTGGGGTCCCACAACTCTGGCATTACAATTTGTCCTATGCCCAGGATAGAATATGGTAATATGGGAACCAAATTCTACTATACATCCAAATGAATGAAATGAACATAATTAATTCTACCTGCCAATTAAGGGAATGATTTTGGATGCACACTTGCTCATTAGATGTATGGATGAAAGGAGAAATGTATCTGACCATAATCAGTCCTTCCAGTATCCCCTAAAATAACACTCTTGATTTCAGTCTCTCTTAATGTCATTGCACCTTTGAACATTGCCAGATTTATCTCCATGAGAGAAAAAAAAAATGAAATGTTTTGGCATGAAAATTCCAAACCTTCATATGATTTAATCATATAACGTCACAAAGTCTCCTCCCTAGCTACAGTTCTGACCTCTAGTATGTTCTGTTTATATTGTTCTTTGTTGCAGAAGTGCTTGGTTGTCCTTGGATATACTGGATTCTACTCCTCCTTATTACATTTATTTTTATTTTATTTTAGATGCTGAACTATCTAAAAGCTTTTCTCTATCAAAACTTAATATCCAAATTGAGGGGTAAATATTACCCTATTTGAGTACTGTTTCTCGATTGCATAAAGCCAGACTTAAGTGTGATCTTTAAAAGGTCCTGTTATTATTTTGTTTAAACCTGTCTATATTGCCCAAATTTGCCTTGTCTTGTTGCTAGTTGTTTGTTTTGGGTATCTCTTACTAGATAATAAGGCTTTCGGAGCAACAACCAATTAGTAGTTTTCTTGAAATTAATATGAGTTCCGATCATGAGCACTCATGAAGGTATATGACATTAAGCAAGTAATTTCAGTTTTCTTTGTTTAGATTGCACATTTGTAAAATAAAATTGAGGTTATAAGGTTAAAAAAAGACTAGTTATAACAATTGTATTATTGAAATGGTTACGATTTTGAACTTTTAGGTTTTCATATTGATTGCTCGCCATCACTATACAGAATCTAGCAATCTTTTCAGATTCTTAATAAACATTTGTTGATAATAAAAATTATTAGAGATTTGACTATAGGCATCTTCAACTTTGTTTTACAATATTACTTGTTAAATATGTATACTCACTGGTCTGGTATACTCGATGGACTATACTTCAAAGATATTAAGATATTTAAAGTTATGTACTGAGTTTACTCTTCTGTTAGAAATTGGGTTGCCAATAAGACATTTAAAGCAAGAAGAGTTCAATATTAAATTTCACTTCAGGTAGTAACCTAGTTAAATACTGCATCTAAGTAAAAGTAATACTTTAATTACTGTCAAATCACTGTAATCACTTGGTAACACTTTTGCTATTGTATTCACATAAGGCATGGCCTTCCATTTTGCAAAGTCTTTAAAATAAGGAATGAACTGGGCATTTATTGATTATACCTTCATACTAATACAGTGGAACATTTCACATGCAATTGAGACACTTATTGCATTGAAGAATAAAGTGGCAAAATGAATCCCACTGGGCTGCTAAAAGCAAAGAACACTGCAAATATATTGGATTATCTGACATTAAAATGAGCATATGCATTATTAGTAGCATCTATTTGACTTTTTAAAACTTTTAAAATACATGCTAGTGATCGTGAAGGGATGGAATAAAGATTCACTGACTGAAAAGAAAATCTCAGAAGAGATTACTGTGTTAGGAATTGGGAGGCCTGATTTTAGACTATAGCTGGCTTAATTTTGTCTTGAGAGATAGCTCACCACCCTCTAAAGTTTAGTATCCCCAGGATTAAAATGAAGAATCTTGATTTGGAAATTTAATGATGATTGCCAAATGTAAAAAATAGGGCATAAAGGCATGAAACATATTTATTAGCAAGGCCTCCTGGCATATTTCTTTAGTCCTCTAGCCTGAGCAACATATTGAAATCCTATCTCAAAAAAATGTATCTCTTTGTCTTCATAGCTATGTCTCCATCTATAAGATATCTGTATCTATTTATCAAAAATGTATCCCTACATGTCTAAATATAGATATATTTGCATTAACTTCTATCTACATAAATATGATATAGTTTAATAGTATTCAATATAGAGATTAGCACCTTATTCTGTGATTCTTTTTAGGACCATAATCCACATATCATTCTTCAACTAAATCAGGTGATAATGAACAAAAGAATTTTCAGTTTACAGTACACAAGAGTTTCAAGAAATGCTCAATATTTTACTTGAAAAGTGTGTTTGAATATTGCTGAACAAAAGTTACCTTATAACTCAAACATACAAAACAAACCATCTGTCTTAACTCAGCTCTAGGGATCAAAGAATCCCCATCTAATTTACTGCATCATTAAATAGAAAAAGACTACTTTGTCTTGTATAACTGATAAGTTGGTTTTGTTATTAAAGTATAGTCATCATTTTCCAAGCAACAGATCTTTTATTCCAAGTACTCTTACAGAAAGAGTAATATTTATATTTTATATTTATAGTCATATAGGTAAGTATCTTTTATTGGCATAATACCTTGTAAGCAAAATTGGTACATTTAGAAACCACAAGAATGTAGTCATTAGAAAGTGTTAATTTCCATGAAATATTTAAAAAGAACACTCATACAAGCGAGACCATTACGTGAATCCATAATTTATGAACTAAAAATCCACCATGACGGCATCTATATATTAATACAATTTAGCTGAAAGTTAATAGTATCCGTTTTTAACGAAGAAATCATGATCTTCTGAATTTGGGGGGCACACAGAATAGTTCTCATTAACCAACTTCATAACTAGATTCAGAAGTAAGTCTGATAAAGTTTAAACCATTAAATTGTCATATTTTACTAGTAAAAATTGGTCAGTGCATCTGTGCTAGATTAGTTTCACAAACTTTAATGTAGGTAGAGGTTATAAGAGGATTTTGGTAAAATGCGGATTTCTGATTCAGTACATTTGAATGTTATAACAAATTTTCCAGATGATAACAAGGCTATTGTCTCCTTACTTCATATTCTCATCAGCAAGGTACCAAATGATGGGTAATCTTCCCTATGAATTTAAAGGATTTTAGAAGCATAAAAATAGTGACATTCAAAAATAATTACAAAGAAAATGGTTGTGTTCCTTTAAGACAGAATCTAAAATGTTATAGTAAATATAAGCAGTATCTATTCTCTAAATAGAGATAAATGGCCTCCCAGCAGCTTGGGAGGCTGCGGCAGGCTATCACAAGTTCAAAGCCAGCCTCAGCAATTTATCAAGGCATTAAGCAACTCAGTGAGACCCTGTCTCTAAATAAAATACAAAATAGGGATGGGGCTGTGGCTCAGTGGTCAAGTGCCCCTGAGTTCAATCCCCAGTAGCCTCCCTCCACAAAAAAAGAGAGAGAGAAAGAGAGAAATAAGTGGCAATTTATCAGGCAATCTGTGTACTGGGAAGAAATGTCTTTCAAGTGTTATTGCATATGAGATCTGGAGAGACACTAATGTCAAGTGACCCAAAATGCCACAACAGTTCTCTTCTTTACAGTGTACAGCAACACTGTGATAAGGACTTGGATCTAGTTCAGTGCTTTTCCACATGGAATCTATGAAATTACAAATCCAAGCTGTAGCCAGGACTCAGAAACCCCATGTGTGTGAGACAGAGATATACTTAACTAATAACTGAACTCTAGACTTAAGTCCCTTGACTTATTTTTTTAAAAGGTCTATTATTGGAGGTGCAGGCAGGGTGAATGTCTCTGAAAACTTCTCCCACCTTTGACCAAATTAATACAACCAAATAAATATTACATCCCAGATACCATGGTAGAGGTTAGAAAAACTTCCACAAACTTGAAGAATGCAGAGCTGATGATGCCTCTCATATCTGCTTTTATTTTATTAGAATTACACCTGCAAAACCCTTTAATCAGGGCAAAAGATAAGGTAACTTAAACTTCAAAAGAATGTGTAGTCTCAATTTGCACTGGCTCATTTGATGTGCTGTCTTTTCTAGAATATATTACCACTGCCTCTGACACTTGATATCCAGTATTGTCTGACAAATGCCTTCTTTTCATTCCCATCAGGAAAGAACCTCAGACAATGATAATCATTTTTAATCTTACCCTAGGGCAGAATTGACTCTCCTGTTCTGTGTAAGTAGATAGTCCAAATAAAATTTACTTATTCTGACATTTGACAGAACACCTATTAGTGCACTCTCTTGATGACATCACACTAGTAAGACTCCATGATAAGCAAGTGGAATATACTTCTAATAGATGGGCAAGATATATGTTCATCAGAGTTTTGAAGATAAAAATCAAAAAAAGTTTTGATTATAAAAAACATTTTATAATCAGAGAAATAGTTAGAGGTCCTGTCGCGACCCCTCGCCAGCAAGGGAAACACGACACAGGATTCTTCTTTCAACAGTTTATTCAGGCCTTGAGTCATGTATAATCTTCTAGCGCCCGCCGCCCAACACACCCAAGCACAGCTTAATAAAGCCCCCCGCATCCCAATCCTAAGCCGCCACGTGGAACTCTCTCATAGGGTGGTAAGGGATTGCGCGCCAACTCTCCATAAAAGGAGTTGTTTATCACAGGCCACAGTGGAAGCCGGCGCCATCTTCTAATGGTGGCCATGGTCTATAAGAATGGCTTACCACAGTTCCCCCTTCTATTTTATATAACAATGCAGGTGAAAGTAGAGGTCCTATCCCACTGTGCAGAAGTGGCTGCAATGTATGGTTCAGTCCTAACGAGGCGCCTTCCCCAGACCTGATCCCATATCAGCTGATGCCTTTTTTCATAGGGCGGGGCGTGGACGTCAAACCCGCATGCAATAGGACATGCTTTCCTTGAGGTCCCTTGAGGGATCACTCAAGTGCTGTGCCTTGCCTCGCATCCTGCATCGTGATGATGGCGAGAAGTAGGATAACACAGGTAGCCTGGTAATAATGACAAAATTTAAGTTGGCAACACAATCCCTAAGCCCCAGAGGAAGGTAAAGAGTCTGTAGCCGAGAAGAAAGACCAGTCCTGAAACCCATCTGCGTGCAATGGTAACAAGACCTGTAGAGTGCAAGGGCTATTCAGCACTGGGAGAGAATAAGGAAGAGGACATGCCAATCCCAGTGCAATGTGAAACTAACTTGGGGTGCAATGGCCCTGCCCAGAAATCACTGTTTAAGATGTGCAAGCCAGATTTGTGGAGAAATGCCATTTTCTAAGGCCGCAAGAGCCTGTACAATCATAGCCTTCTCTTGTGCATGGCGAGTTTTAAGGCGACAGAGAAGCCACAAACAAAGTACAACACTGAAGCAACACATTGCCCCAAAAATGCCCACTCCCACCCATTCCTTAAAGAAGGAAAAGGCAGAGGATAGCCAACTGGTGAATTGACCCAAAGTCACTGGTTCAACACGGGTGCTATTCAAAACAGCAATCTGAGTTAGTTGAGACTGGATCAAGTTTTCTGCTTCCATGGACCAGGTTCCGGATAGATATTCCCTGATGATGCGGGAGGCATTTCTGAAATCATTAAATCTGACAGAGGTTATACATAAATGCGCACGTTGATCGACACAACCCAAATGTACTCAATCAGACAATTCCTCAACTTGAGCCTGAAGCAGATCTATCCTTTGATTAGCAGCCAGAATCCCAGATAAAATGTGTTGATTAATTCTACTTTGAGATTCAAGTATGGTGGATGTTTGTTGAATAACCTGATTAATAGTGGCAGCAGTTTGTACCTGGCTGGCCATGGCTACTCCAGCTGTAACTGCTGCAGCAGCAGATACCGCCACAGCTGTCACTATGGCTGCTGTAATTCCAAAATCTCTATGGGCTCTAATCAGTTCCACAATAGGAAAAGACTCTGGATCTGCAGTAATCGGAATTGGGACAAAGGTCAGAACTTTCATAACCACTGCGGTAGTCCAGGAGCCATTCCAACACTCAGACAAATAACAGGTAATATTAGAACAATTAAGCATCCCCTGTGATGTATCATTAGCCAAAATAAACAGGAACGGAGATTGGAGACAGACTGCTGCGGAGGGTAATGTAGCATTAGATAATTGTGAATTATTTGCAGAAATTTTAAGCCTCCTACCTCGCTCTGAGTCTTGGGTACTGCCAGAAACATTAAACAGCCAACTTTGGACTCCTCGTAATTGAGCCAAAGCGGAAATATCAGCTGTGGCTCCCTTTTCATTGGAAATCAACCATTGAAACCAAGACCAACCTGCTCCTATAGAGGAATTATTGTTGGAAGAATTATACAAGTATCTTTTAAGAGAGGGGGAAAGGGAGAAACCTTTAGCAACCTGATGTTTCTCCCAAGAATGATCTTGGCAAGGCGTGAATGTTGGGGGGAAGCCACACTCAGGAGTGCAATAAGGAGAAGCCCTAAAATGAGTGGCATAAGAGGTCTGATTAGAAGGAGACAACAGAATTAACACCTGGGAAGTAATGGCCAGAGTGGTAATATTAAGCTCAGAAGTATTTGTCAAGTTTCCTGAACCCTGGTTTTTCCCTGAGCTAATTTGTAGGAGCGCTGCAACCAAAACTCCCTGCGAGATCCGACTGTACTGCAATGGGTCCTCCCAGTTAGTCAAGTTCTTAAGTTTTAAATGGATGCATTCACCCTTGGAAAAACTGAAGCAAAAAACTCCTGTGAGATTGATGCTGGAGAGATTGAAGGACCGATCTTGGTCCCCTCTAGGGGAAACACAAGGAGCAGACATCTCACATGAAGTAGAAAAAAGAGTGGGGAGAACACTAGAATTACTATGAACCGGCATCAGCATTGGCCACGTTCGAGCTACCGCCCACCACTGCATTGATGTCCCCTGTACCATCGATATCAGCATTAGAACCAGGACACTCAGTAGAAGGATGGTCCTCATCATGAGATTGTTGTAGCGCCTCCTGTTGTTGGTTGATTGATGTCGGGACTCTTCTTGTCAGGTGTTCTGGAACACACACCGGCTCCGTCCGATCCTGTGGGAAAACACAGACGGAACCTCGTGCCCATGCCAGCACGAGATCAGGCCCATACCATTGTCCAGAAAGTACATCTTTCCACTTAACATGCCCAAAGTTCGGGGCAGAGGGCGAACAGTGCCTAGTCGCAGCAGAGCGCCCTTGGATGTCCAAATTCAAGAAATTAATAGTAAATAGAGCCAGGGAGAGGCGCTCTTTCAGGGTGTGGCCTAAGCCAATTCCCCCTTTTTGTTTTATTAACATCTCTTTTAGAGTCTTATGAGCACGCTCTACAATACCCTGACCTTGTGGATTGTAAGGTAAACCATGGACAAGCTGGATACCCATCTGGCTGCAAAAGGAAGAAAATTGTCGTCCAGTATACGCTGGACCATTGTCTGTTTTAATAGTCTGTGGTGAGCCCCATGCTGCCCAGGCTTCCAAACAATGCGTGATAACATTTCCAGCCTTTTCACCAGACAAAGCAGAAGCATGGATAATGCCAGAACAAGTATCCACAGACACATGAACATATTTAAGCTTGCCAAAGTCAGGGACATGAGTGACATCCATTTGCCATATTGTTCAAGGCCGCAAACCACGAGGATTTATGCCTACAGAAGGAGGATGATGTAAAATGACACAATTAGGGCAAGACAATCTGGCGAGCATCAGCACGGGAGATAGTAAAGTGCTTCTGAAGTGCTCGTGCATTAATATGAAATTTACTATGAAAGTGTCTAGCTTGATCTAAGGATGAAACGAGGAACATCCAAGAAGGACGAGTAGCAAGGTCAGCTTGGGCATTGCCAGCAGAAAGAGCACCCGGTAAACCTGTGTGGGCTCGAATATGCAAAGGGTAAAAACAGGCGGAGCGATTCCAAATCAGTGTTTGAAGATGGAGAAAAAGGGAAGACATTACTCCTGATGTGTGTATGGGACCCACTGCTTCCAACACCTTTAAAGCTTGAACTACATAAATAGAATCTGAGATTAAGTTAAAAGGAAACGGACATTGTTCAAACACCTTTATGACAATTTTTAACTCCACCCATTGTGGATTGCCAGGAGCAAACTGATGTTGGATAGGAGGTTGATCATTTATCACATAAGCCCCAATACCAGTTTTAGATCCATCTGTAAAGATATTAGCAGCTCCTGGGATAGGCGTAGAAGAAGTGATTTTAGGAAAAATGATAGGATGTTCCTTAACAAATATTATAAGAGGATGTGAAGGATAGTGATTATCTATCTCTCCTGGGAAAGAGCATCATAATATAGCCCAATTATCCAGGTTAGCACACAAAACTTGAATTTGTTGACACGTATAAGGGACAATCACAGACGTTGGAGAAAAACCAAAAAATTGTATACTTTGTTGTATCCCTAACATGGCTAAAGAAGCAACTGCATCAGGATAGTACTCAAGGGATTTTCCAGGGGATATACGTGGATGTATCCACAACAAAGGACCATCTTGCCACAAAACTCCAGTAGGTTGCCGTACAGTGGCGAGCACACATAGTTGAAGAGACTTATCCTCTTGAAGCCTGCAAAGGCTAGCATGTTGTATAGCCTCCTCCACTTTCAGCAGCGCTGACCTTGCTTCCTCAGTAAGATGCCGAGGGGAAGAAAGGTCTGAATCACCTTTAAGAATTTCATACAAGGGTTTTAATTCAGCATTGGGAATATGTAAATAACCCCTAATCCAATTTATGTCACCCAATAATTTTTGGAAATCATTTAAGGTACGTAAATTATCAGTCCTGAGAGTCACCTTTTGGGGTGTAATAGTTTTACAAGAGATACTAGCACCAAGATAATCAATAGAACCTCCTGTTTGTACTTTATCAGGTGAAATAAGCAAGCCCTTTGATTGTAATAAATGTACCAAATCAGTGTAAGCTGCTTCCAACATATATTTGGTTTTGGCTGCCAGCAATATATCATCCATATAATGTATACACTTTAACAATGGATACTTTTGTCTGAGTGGAACAATGGTTGCTCCTACAAACATTTGACACATTGTAGGACTATTGGCCATGCCTTGAGGCAAAACCACCCATTCAAACCTTTGATCAGGTTCCTCATGATTACATGAAGGCAGAATAAAAGCAAAACGTTCGGAGTCCTGAGGATGCAATGGAATGGAAAAGAAACAATCTTTAATGTCTATACATATCACTGGCCAATTTTTTGGAATTGTTGAAAGCAAAGGCAAACCTCTCTGAATGGGTCCCATGAGCTGCATTTGAGCATTAATGGCCCGTAGATCATGTAACAGCTGCCATTTTCCAGACTTCTTTTCAATAATAAATATGGGTGTATTCCATGGAGAAGTGGAGGGCTTTATATGTCCCAACTTTAATTGTTCTTGTACTAAAGCATAAGCTGCAGTCAATTTTTCAGAGGGGAGCGGCCACTGAGGAACCCACACCGGCTCCCCTGTTTTCCAGGTAATGGGCACCTGATGCTCAGCGGCCCCTAAGAAAAACCCAGCCCATGTCTATTAAGTTTTTGTTGAGGTTCTAAGTGATGTCTACGTCCCTGCAAATTTTTTCCTAATCCAAGACCTGGTCTATATCCCATGTCCTGCATTATCTTTTGGGCAACTGCTGAATATTCATTACTAAGTTGAAACCCCATGTCCTTCATAAGATCACGTCCCCATAGAGAGATTGGGAGATCAAGCACATATGGTTGAAAAGTTCCAGAATGTCCTTCAGAATCTTTCCAGGATAAATGCCTACAACTTACTTGCGGAGCTTGAGCATATCCTACACCTCTTAGGGATTGATCTGAGAGCTGCACCGGCCACCCTTTTGACCAGTCCTTTTGTGCAATTATACTACGATCTGCTCCAGTATCTAGTAGCCCTAAAATTGCTTTTCCTTCTATAATTAGCTTTAAAATAGGACGGTCACTCATATCCAAGGGCAAATAAACACAATTCCCTCCGGTGGCTCCAATCTCATCACTTGTCCGTAAAAAAGAGTCTGCAGGAAAATGGGTATGTAAACAAGGTAAAACTAACAATTGAGCAATCCGGTCCCCTGGGGAAATGGATACAATACCTTTCGGAGCTTCCACCATAACCTTTATTGCTCCCACCGTATCTGGATTAATAATCCCAGGAAAAACATGAAGGCCTCGTAGGATAGAGGAAGCACGTCCAATTAACAAGCCCACAGTGCCAGGTGGTAAAGGTCCTTTAAATTCAGTCTCCACCAGTTGGACTCCCATTTTAGGTGTTAATACGAGTCTGGTGGCGGAGCAGAGGTCCAGTCCCATGGCACCTGCAGTGGCTCTCCGCGATTCTTGGGATGGCGCAGGGATGGCCATGACTCGGTTTCCATTGTCCCACTTTCCATTGCCCCATATATTTGCGGGCCCTGGGGTCGGGGGCCCCCCCGGCCATTTTTTGACATGTTTCTATCTTTTAAAGGTTGACCATGTATATCTCTGACGGACCTACACTCATTAGCCCAATGCTTTCCCTTTTTACATCTGGGGCATAAGCCCGGTTGACGGCTAACAGAGGTGGGCTCAACTTTGGATGTTCCCTTCTTGTTAGGACATTCTCGTTTAAAATGTCCTCCTTGACCACACCCAAAACACTTTCCGGCAACAGGGCTGGATTTATGTGATAATTGAAGGACAGCAGCAGCAAGGCCTGCATTAGTTAACGGCCCACCTATTTCTCTACAGACTTTCATCCAGGCCTCTATGCCTTTGTTTTTATAAGGAGTAATAGCTGCTTTACACTCTTTAGTACATTGTTCAAAGACAAGTTGTTTAATCAAGGGCATTGCTCTATCAGGGTCACCAAAGATTTTTCCTGCGGCGTCCACCATCCTGGCAACAAAGTCTGAGAAAGGTTCTGTGGGGCCTTGTATAATTTTTGTCAAATTGCCAGACACTTCTCCTCTATTTGGGAGTGATTTCCATGCACGGATACAAACGTTATTAATCTGTTCATATATCTCAGGGGGGTATCCTGTTTGTTGATTAGCAAACCTGCCTTGTCCCAAAAGCATATCCTTATCCCAGGCAGGGCGTCCCGCTGCATGACTTTGGGCAGCTTGCTCTACTGCACCCTCTAGCATAAATGTTCTCCAATCCAAGTATTTCCCTGGGGAAACACAAGCGCGGACTAGACTAGCCCAATCAGAAGGAGTCATGCAAAATCTAGTAAGTCCCTCCACCTGAGTAAGGGTGAAAGCGGCATCTATGCCATAAGTGCGGACAGATTCTGCCAAGGTTTTAATTATCTTAAAGTCTAAAGGCTCATGATATCTTCCCCTGTTATTGTCCTGAAATACAGGGTATGCAAGTCCCATATCTGTATTAACTGTCCTCCAAACTTGCGCATGAAAAGATCTCCCAGAACCTTGGCTCCCCCCCACATACGGGGGTGGGGCAACCGGCACCATATCTTCTTCTAGATATTCTACCTCCTCCTCCTCAGAGTTTTGTTGACCGATATTGGATCCCTTCCCCTTCTTACAGTAGGCCTGCGTGCCCTGTGTCTCCTTTTTCTTCTTTTTCATTTTTATCTTACGTAGTTGTTGTAGCAATATATCAAGGTCCTCAGAACTCTCTGAGTCGCTTGTGTTCTCAGGCGTTTTTAATTCGGTCAAGTCTGGGTAGAGCCTTCTCCTATTTTTATTTTCAGGCTCTTTTGCCTTCTCACTACTCTTACTCTTAATACTCTCTGCCACTTCACTATGTGATCCTTCAGATTTTTCCTCATGTATTTGCTCAAGAACAGCTTGACTCTCACTCACAGCTTCTTGGCATTTACTATCTGCTATACATCCTCTAACTAACTTCCAAAGTGGTATAACACCACCCTCTAAGGTGCCTTGCTCATGAGCGAAATCTACATCTTTCCCTAATTTATCCCAGTTAGGAATTGTAAGACTCCCTGAAAAGGCAAACCAAGGAGCCGCTATATCAGCTTCTCTCAAAAACATCTGCAAAGTGCTCTGCTTTACCTTAAGTCCTTTTGAACGTAGCAACCCATCTAGGGCCAACAAAATTGGGCTTGAAGAGGTATCACCCATAATGTTTCAGAGCTATAAAGAAAGTGAAAGTACAAAAACCCCGCTCTCTCCTTGTTTACAGGGGAGCGTCCTTTTTCCCGCTCTCTATTTACAGAGAGAGCGCCCCGCTATTTGCTTGCGGATTCCCACTTTACCTGGGAACTTACCGGTGCACCACCCTGACTGCTGAAAGTTCTGGATCCTGGGTTCGAGGAATATGTTCCCCGTGCGGGCCACCAATTGTCACGACCCCTCGCCGGCAAGGGAAACACGACACAGGATTCTTCTTTCAACAGTTTATTCAGGCCTTGAGTCATGTATAATCTTCTAGCACCCGCCGCCCGACGCACCCAAGCACAGCTTAATAAAGCCCCCCGCATCCCAATCCTAAGCCGCCACGTGGAACTCTCTCATAGGGTGGTAAGGGATTGCGCGCCAACTCTCCATAAAAGGAGTTGTTTATCACAGGCCACAGTGGAAGCCGGCGCCATCTTCTAATGGCGGCCACGGTCTATAAGAATGGCTTACCACAAGGTCCAGTAGTCTTTTTCATACTGAGGAACTTCATCTGAACAAACAAACATAGACAATGTAATTCATTTAGAACATCCAGCCATAAGCAGTGGTGCTATATATAATCAGTTACTTTTGGATTTTGAAGAGAATGTGTATAAAAAGGCTACCAATTTTGAGAAGTCTTTACATGAAATACAGGTTGTGACCCAAAGAGTATTTATGGTACTTAAAGATACCTTGGAGAGGTTACTGGTAACCTGCAATACAGATGTCTGAGTGCAGAACTTTAGGTTCTGGAACAAGGCAACATCATTCCAGATTGAATGTATAATCTCTTCAAAACTATATTTTAAAAATATCCCTTAACCATGAAAAGTGTTTGAATGAGCAAAATCATCCAGATTTTGTCCTGAATGAGCAAAATTTCCAGAGCACAACTAAAGCTCTTCACAATAGAAGATCACATCTTTTCCTGAATTCTCTTTAATAATTATAATGTGCTCATTCATACTTCTTGACATTCTCATCTAATCTAGTAGCTGAACAATTATTTCTCTCAAACACAGACCACATGAATCTCCATGCTGATCTTTTTATAGAGTAATGTTCTAAGAACTCAAATAATATATCTATACCATAGATTTCAAAGGGGTACACCAAATGTTAAACTTTAGGTTTTTAATAAATTATCTAAGCATTATTTACCACAAAATTGCTTTAATAATAATCTTGATATTGATACTACAAAGCCATCTTGGTTAATAGTGCAGTTTGCTATTTGTATAATAAGATGCTGGTATATATGCTTTCCAGTTAATTTTAGAGCATGTTGTCACAGATCTAATGCTACAAATGTACTAGTAAGTATGTTAACGTTCCTGTATAGTTCTCCAAAAATACTGCAGTACAGATTTAGAAAAAATAAATTGATATTGGCAAATGAAGCAGATATGATGAATTTAAAAAAATGCAAGGATAACAAAGTGATAGATTAAAGAGAAAGAGATAGAAGGAGAGAGAAACAAGCAGGCAGAGAGATAATGAAAGTTGCTGGAAAAATATACCTTCAGTTTATATATGGAGGTTAAGACAGGATCTTTCTTCAATTCCGCCATTTACTAGTTTTCTGTTCTTAGGCAAGCCAACTAATCTCTTTGCATTTTATAGGATTTTGGGTAGATTTAATGAGAAAACATACATGAAGGTTAAGGTGCTTTTGTCTTATTAAATTATAACATTAAAGGTATGTTTTAAAATATTCAAAATTCTGATAAAATGAGATACAGAGTTCATATATGTATGTGTGTTCAAGTTTTTGCCATATGGATATAAAGATCTCATAGTGGAAATGAATTACATAATTCTTTTAATTTTTCAAAATATCTTGCAGATGATTGTGCTAAAGGAATTCAAGATACTGTTAAAAATACTACCCACATTAAGTAGGTTGTCTTTAATTACTCTGGTAAAGTAAATCAACCATAATTTATTTATGGCATGATTCTCACGTTTGCAAACCAATAATATAAACAAAACAACAGGATTTTTATTTGACTATCTTAGAATTCAAAGGGTGATGGTAAAGAGATGAGAAAAAGAGGGGATGAGTGGTTATTTGAAATGTCAGTATTTCAACAATTATTTTGAACATAATTTACTCCTTGTAATTTTCATACATTTAAAAATAAAGCCAAAAGGAAAACTAACTTTATTACCATATTTTATTGAAATTCCATCAAATAAAAGAAAAATAAAAAGCATTTACATAACCATTACCAAGTTCATGTTGGTTATTTTAGATTATTTTGTACTCTTCTATGCTAGGCTCATGTGAATAATATAATAAGATTATAATATAAAGAACCAGAATTGTGCAAAAGAAATGGCCAAAGCTTTACAGACAATCTGATTTTGAAGTTTCTCTGTCATCTCCCTTACATTCTAGCTGTTTGATAAAGGACTAGTAAGGTAACCAATAGTCATAATGCAAAGTAAATGTGCATAAAAATTTGCTGGCTTATCTTCAGAGTTATCTATACGATAACATTCAGAAAAGCTTACACTAAAGTATTTAAGTTTTGTTAGGGTCTGTAAACAAATCATGATGGCGCCTGGCATTTTGCCAGAGGGAGTGGTTTGTGAAGTAACGCCAGTGAGCCATTAAGTGTGGAGATTCCTTATTGGTTGACTGCTGTATCTAGTTTATGTTAATTAAGATAAGCTGTGTGTAATGTATATATACCCCTCTTTTCCTACAATAAACGGCTCCCACTCCAGCTGTATCAATCTACACAAGTTGCTCGTCACCCCCCTGGTTATTTTGCTGCAGCTGGACTGCAGCAAAGCTTCTATCAATTGGAATCTATGAAACATACAGTGATATATAATCTCTTAATTTAGAACAAATGTAATGGAACCCCAATTCTCTTTTTGATTTGCCACTCTCTTGCTCTTGAAGTTGATTAAAAAAAAACAGTATTCTAAAACAATTTGCTTTGATTAGAATTCAGAACACTGAGCTTTTTTTTTTTTCCCTTAGATCTCACTCATGCTTTATCCTTTCTCTTATGGAGAAATGAAGCAAGATTTTGATAAATTTTTTCAGATGAAAAGTAGATGAAAGCTATTGATCAAATATGCCACAAACCAGATCCAGAAGAGCTGGGAATTGTTATACATTTAGAGAACTTTAGTTAACAGTACTTAATTGCATTTAAGGTACACATTGTCTATTTAAGATATCCACACTTTTCTTCTAAGTAGCTTGCATATTGCCCTGCTGTACATACAGACACTTTCAAATGAATATATATGTATACATCCACAATAATGGCTTTTTAAAATATGTACATATGTAAATTTGCATTCATATATTTGCAAATGTGTGTGCATATTTGAGTGTTCCATTAATAATTTCACATTTGCTTAGCAAAGATGTAACAGAATAGAATGCTTATGAATGGATTAAAGAGCTGTGGTTTTGTGACACTTATTCTGCACATTCCAAAATACCACTCATAAAGTGGAGTGCTTTTTTTGTGTATATATTTAATATTCTTTTTTAATATATCTACAACTTTTCTTGCATTTTTTCCTAAATTCAGTAATATATTAAAAGAATATAGTCACTTCATGTTAATTTTATTTCAGAATGTCAAACTGTCTTAGTAAAATGATTATTTTGATATATAGACAAAATACTATGTCCAGTAAATTTTAAGTCCTTCCCTTTATTCTAACATTATTTTAAGTGAATTTTCTCAACATGAAATCAAGTTCTGTTTCAGAAAGAGTGAAAAGGAAAACACTACCCTCAGGAAAAACAATAGAAGGGTTGTAATATTTTCTTTGTTTTAATGTTTTTTTTTTTTTTTTTTTTTTTTTTTTTTTTTTTTTTTTTTAATTTTTTATTGTGGGTTGTTCAAAACATTACAAATTTCTTGACATATCATATTCCACACTTTGATTCTAGTGGGTTATGAACTCCCACCTTCACCCCATACACAGATTGCAGATTCACATCAGTTACACATCCATTGATTTACAAATTGCCATACTAGTGTCTGTTGTGCTCCGCTGCCTTTCCCATCATCCACGCTCCCCCCTCCCCACCTCTCCCCTCCCCTCCCCTCCTCTCTCTCTACCCCCTCCACTGTATAACCCTGAGGGTCTCCTTCCATTACCGTGCAATTTACCTTCTCTCTCCCTTTCCCTCCCACCTCTCATCCCTGTTAAATGTTAATCTTCTTCTCCTGTTCTTCGTCCCTACTCTGTTCTTAGTTACTTTCCTTATATCAAAGAAGACATTTGGCATTTGTTTTTTAGGGATTGGCTAGCTTCACTTAGCATAATCTGCTCTAATGCCATCCATTTCCCTGTAAATTCTATGATTTTGTCATTTTTTAATGCAGAGTAATACTCCATTGTGTATAAATGCCACATTTTTTTTATCCATTCATCTATTGAAGGGCATCTGGGTTGGTTCCACAGTCTTGCTATTGTGAACTGTGCTGCTATGAACATCGATGTAGCAGTGTCCCTGTAGCATGCTCTTTTTAGGTCTTTAGGGAATAGACCAAGAAGGGGAATAGCTGGGTCAAATGGTGGCTCCATTCCCAGCTTTCCAAGAAATCTCCATACTGCTTTCCAAATTGGCTGCACCAATCTGCAGTCCCACCAGCAATGTACAAGTGTACCCTTTTCCCCACATCCTCGCCAGCACTTGTTGTTGTTTGACTTCCTAATGGCTGCCAATCTTACTGGAGTGAGATGGTATCTTAGGGTGGTTTTGATTTGCATTTCTCTGACAGCTAGAGATGTTGAGCATTTTTTCATGTACTTGTTGATTGACTGTATGTCCTCCTCTGTGAAGTGTCTGTTCAGGTCCTTGGCCCATTTGTTGATTGGGTTGTTTGTTCTCTTATTGTCTAATTTTTTGAGTTCTTTGTATACTCTGGATATTAGGGCTCTATCTGAAGTGTGAGGAGTAAAGATTTGTTCCCAGGATGTAGGCTCCCTATTTACCTCTCTTATTGTTTCTTTTGCTGAGAAAAAACTTCTTAGTTTGAGTAAGTCCCATTTGTTGATTCTAGTTATTAACTTTTGTGCTATGGGTGTCCTATTGAGGAATTTGGAGCCCGACCCCACCGTACTGTAGATCGTAGCCAACTTTTTCTTCTATCAGACGGCGCGTCTCTGATTTGATATCAAGTTCCTTGATCCATTTTGAATTCACTTTTGTGCATGGCGAGAGAAAGGGATTCAGTTTCATTTTGTTGCATATGGATTTCCAGTTTTCCCAGCACCATTTGTTGAAGATGCTATCCTTCCTCCATTGCATGCTTTTAGCCCCTTTATCAAATATAAGATAGTTGTAGTTTTGTGGATTGGTTTCTGTGTCCTCTATTCTGTACCATTGGTCCACCCGCCTGTTTTGGTACCAGTACCATGCTGTTTTTGTTACTATTGCTCTGTAGTATAGTTTGAAGTCTGGTATCGCTATACCGCCTGATTCACACTTCTTGCTTAGCATTGTTTTTGCTATTCTGGGTCTTTTATTTTTCCATATGAATTTCATGATTGCTTTCTCTATTTCTACAAGAAATGCCATTGGGATTTTGATTGGCATTGCATTAAACCTATAGAGAACTTTTGGTAATATCGCCATTTTGATGACGTTAGTTCTGCCTATCCATCAACACGGTATATTTTTCCATCTTCTAAGATCTTCTTCTATTTCTCTCTTTAGGGTTCTGTAGTTTTCATTGTATAAGTCTTTCACCTCTTTTGTTAGGTTGATTCCCAATATTTTATTTTTTTTGAAGATATTTTGAATGGAGTGGTTGTCCTCATTTCCATTTCAGAGGATTTGTCGCTGATATACAGGAATGCCTTTGATTTATGCGTGTTGATTTTAAATCCTGCCACTTTGCTGAATTCATTTATTAGCTCTAATAGTTTCTTTGTAGAGCCTTTTGGGTCTGCTAGATATAGAATCATATCATCTGCAAATAGTGATAATTTAATTTCTTCTTTTCCTATTTTTATGCCTTTAATTTCTTTCGTCTGTCTAATTGCTCTGGCCAGTGTTTCGAGAACTATGTTGAAGAGAAGTGGAGAGAGAGGGCATCCCTGTCTTGTTCCAGATTTTAGAGGGAATGCCTTCAGTTTTTCTCCATTCAGAATAATGCTAGCCTGAGGCTTAGCATAGATTGCTTTTACAATATTGAGGTATGTTCCTGTTATCCCTAGTTTTTCTAGAGTTTTGAACATAAAGGGATGCTGTACTTTGTCAAATGCTTTTTCCGCATCTATCGAGATGATCATATGGTTCTTATTTTTAAGTCTATTGATGTGGTGAATAACATTTATTGATTTCCGTATATTGAACCAGCCTTGCATCCCAGGGATGAATCCTACTTGATCATGGTGTACAATTTTTTTTATATGTTTTTGTATCCGATTCGCCAGAATTTTATTGAGGATTTTTGCATCTAGGTTCATTAGAGATATTGGTCTGTAGTTTTCTTTCTTTGAAGTGTCTTTGTCTGGTTTAGGTATCAGGGTGATGTTGGCCTCATAGAATGAATTTGGAAGTTCTCCCTCCTTTTCTATTTCCTGAAGTAGCTTGAAAAGTATTGGTATTAGTTCTTCTTTAAAGGTTTTGTAAAATTCTGCTGTATACCCATCGGGACCTGGGCTTTTCTTAGTTGGTAGTCTTTTGATGGTTTCTTCTATCTCCTCAATTGATATTGGTCTGTTTAGGTTTTCTATATCCTCCTGACTCAATCTGGGCAGATCATATGACTTAAGAAATTTATCTATGCCTTCACTATCTTCTAATTTATTGGAGTATAAGGATTCAAAATAGTTTTTGATTATCTTCTGTATTTCTGAAGTGTCTGTTGTGATATTGCCTTTTTCATCCCGTATGCTAGTAATTTGAGTTCTCTCTCTTCTTCTCTTCACTAGCATCGCTAAGGGTCTGTCGATTTTGTTTATTTTTTCAAAGAACCAACTTTTAGTTTTGTCAATTTTTTCAATTGTTTCTTTTGTTTCGATTTCATTAATTTCAGCTCTGATTTTAATTATTTCTTGCCTTCTACTTCTTTTGCTGTTGTTTTGCTCTTCTTTTTCAAGGATTTTGAGATGAAGTATGAGATCATTTATTTGTTGGTTTTTTCTTTTTTTAAGGAATGAACTCCAAGCAATGAATTTTCCTCTTAGAACTGCTTTCAATGTGTCCCATAGATTCCGATATGTTGTGTCTGTGTTTTCATTTATCTCTAAGAATTTTTTAATTTCCTCCTTGATGTCTTCTATAACCCATTGATCATTCAGTAACCTATTGTTCATTCTCCAATTGATGTATGCTTTTTCCTTCCTTCTTTTATCGTTGATTTTCAGTTTCATTCCATTATGATCAGATAAGATGCATGGTAATATCTCTACTCCTTTATATTGTCTAAGAGTTGCCCTGTGACATAATATATGATCTATTTTTGAGAAGGATCCATGTGCTGCTGAGAAAAAAGTGTAACTGCTTGATGTTGGGTGGTATACTCTATATATGTCAATTAGGTCTAGGTTATTAATAGTGTTATTGAGTTCTATAGTTTCCTTATTCAACTTTTGTTTGGAAGATCTGTCCAGTGGCGAGAGAGGTGTGTTGAAGTCTCCCATGATTATGGTGTGGTGGTCTATTAGACTCTTGAACTTGAGAAGAGTTTGTTTGACGAACATAGCTGCACCATTGTTTGGGGCATAAATATTTATGATTGTTATGTCTTGTTGGTGTATGGTTCCCTTAAGCAGTATGTAGTGTCCCTCTTTATCTCTTTTGATTAACTTTGGCTTGAAATCTATTTTATTTGATATGAGTATGGACACGCCTGCTTGTTTCCGAAGTCCATATGAGTGATATGATTTTTCCCAACCTTTCACCTTCAGCCTATGTATGTCTTTTCCTATCAAATGCGTCTCCTGTAGGCAGCATATTGTTGGGTCTTGTTTTGTGATCCATTCTACTAGCCTGTGTCTCTTAATTGGTGAGTTTAAGCCATTAACATTTAGGGTTATTATTGAGATATGGGTTGTTCTTCCAGCCATATTTGTTTATTTCTGTTACTAAACATTGTTTGTTTTCCTCTTTGATTGTTTCCCCCCCCCTTTACTGTCCTACCTCCCACTGTTGGTTTTCATTGTTATTTTCCATTTCCTCTTCCTGTAATACTTTGGCTAGGATGTTTTGAAGAGATGGTTTTCTAGCTGCGAATTCTTTAAACTTTTGTTTATCGTGGAAGGTTTTAATTTCATTCTCCATCCTGAAGCTTAATTTCGCTGGATACACAATTCTTGGTTGGAACCCATTATCTTTCAGTGTTTGAAATATGTTATTCCAGGATCTTCTAGCTTTCAGAGTCTGTGTTGAAAGATCAGCTGTTATCCTGATTGGCTTGCCCCTAAATGTAATCTGCTTCCTTTCTCTTGTAGCTTTTAAAATTCTCTCCTTATTCTGTATGTTGGGCATCTTCATTATAATGTGTCTAGGTGTGGATCTCTTATGATTTTGCACATTCGGCGTCCTGTAGGCTTCTAGGATTTGGGATTCTGTCTCATTCTTCAAGTCTGGGAAGTTTTCTTGTATTATTTCATGGAATAGACTGCTCATTCCTTTGGTTTGGAGCTCTGTACCTTCCTGTATCCCAATGACTCTTAAGTTTGGTCTCTTAATGTTATCCCATATTTCTTGGATGTTCTGCTCATGGTTTCTTAACAGTCTTGCTGAGCTGTCTATGTTCTTTTCCAGTTGAAATACTTTGTCTTCATTGTCTGATGTTCTATCTTCTAAGTGTTCTACTCTGTTGGTAGTATTCTCCATTGAGTTTTTAAGTTGGTTTATTGCTTCCTGCATTTCTAGGATTTCTGATTGCTTGTTTTTTATAACCTCTATCTCCCTGTATAGTTGATCCTTTGCTTCCTGGATTTGTTTGCGTAATTCGTTGTCGAAGTGATCTTTCATTGTCTGATTTTGCTGTTTAATGTCTTCCTTGATACTCCAGATCATCTGAAGCATGTATATCCTGAATTCTTTATCTGACATTCCATCTGCTGCAGCTGTTACCTCTTCTAAAGTTGCGTTGACCTGCATTGCTTGTGGTCCTTTCTTTCCTTGTCTTTTCATACTGCTTGCGTATCTTTCCTGCAGGTGCGGGCGGCGGCTCTGCTCTCTCCTTATTCCAATTGGGGTGTCGTGGCTACCACGCCGGCAGGTCACTGGGCCTGTTCTGGGAGCTGGTGGCGGCTCTGTTCTGCCCCTACTCCAATTGGGGTGTCGTGTCTGTCGTACCAGCAGGCCACTGGGCCTGTCCTGCTGGTCGGTCGCAGATCTGCCCACCTTTCGGGCACGAGTGGAGGCTCTGCTTTGCCCCTACTCCAATTGGGGTGTCGTGACTACCCCGCCTGCAGGATGCTGGGTCTGTTCCTGGCAAGGGAGGCGACTCTGCTCTGTCCCTACTCCAATTAGGGTGGTGTTTGTACCCCGCCGGCAGGCTCCTGGGCCTGATCCGCCGGTCTGTTGTAGGTCTGCCTACCTTGAAGGCGCTGGCGGCGGATCTGCCCTGCCCCTCCTACCACGCCTGCGGACCCCTGGGCCTGATCTGCAGGTTGATCACTGGTCTGCTCACCCTGCGGGCACGGGTGGCGGTTCCGCTCCACCCCCACTCCAATTGGGGTCACGTGACCACCACACCGGCAGGGCCTGATCCGGGCGTGGGATAAGGATCTGCTCTGCCCCTACTCGAGTTGGGGTGACGTGTGTACCACACTGGCAGGCCACTGGGCCTGACCCGCCAGGCTGTCACAGGTCTGTTTACCTTGCAAGCGCGAAGGGCGGCTCTGCCCTGCCCCTCCTACCACGCCCATGTACTACTGGGTCGTGGGTCTGCCCACCTGGCGGGTGTGGGTGGCGGCTCCGCTCCGCCCCCTCTCCAATTGGGGTCACGCGGTCACCACGCTGGCGAGCCACTGGGCCTGCTCCGGGGGCTGGCGGCGGCCCGGCTCCTTCCCTCCGGCTCGAGGACAAATTGAGGAGACTCGGGTGACTGAGCCTCACCCCCCTTACCAGAAGACCAACTGCTTATGTCACCGCTGGTATTGATGAAGATCTCTCCTCCACCGCTTTCTGCTGACATCAGATCTCTGCCATGTTGGTATCCTATGCGAATGGCAGCATTTCGTTCCCCTTGCCAGGCAACCCAAGCAATGGGTGAGTCCTGACCTGCCCTCAGCAGGACCCGGACCGAGACACAGTTTCCGCGGGCTCCTAGCCCCGGTCCAGGGAAGTTCCGGGAGCCGGAACTCGGCCGCTCCGTGCTCGGTGTAAGCTCCTATAAGTGTAGGCTCCAAGAAGCAGCCCCCGCGGGCTCAGTTCCGGGAGCCGGAATTCGGCCGCTTAGTGCTTGGTGTATGCTCTGATAGTAGCAGGGTCCAAGAAGCAGCCTCCGCGGGCTCCGCAGCCCTGAGCCAGGGCGGTTCCGGGACGGTTCCGGGAGCCGGAACTCGGCCGCTCTGTGCTCGGTGTAAGCTCCTATAAGTGTAAGCTCCAAGAAGCAGTCCCCGCGGGCTCAGTTCCGGGAGCTGGAATTCAGCTTCTTGGTGTTTCGTGTTTGCTCTGATATTAGCAGGGTCCAAGAAGCAGCCTCCGCAGGCTCCGCAGCCCGGAGCCAGGGCGGTTCCGGGACGGTTCCGGGAGCCGGGACTTGGCCGCCCCGCGCTCCGTGTTCACTCCGATAAGATCAGATTTTAAGAAGCCCCCAGGCGCTGAACCCTAGCAATCTGTCTGCAAGCCGCAGGCGAATTGCAGCCTGAAATTACCTGTTCTATGGCTGAATGAGCTGCGGTCAGTCAAAAACAGGTGTGGTGACGTCAGTTTACCAACATGGTGGCTGCTGGCCTCCTCTGTGGTCTGACCGGTGTGGAGAACCGAGATGGACCGCTTCCTTCCCCGTCTCGAACCCAGAATTCAGCCCTGAGTGCGGTGCTTGCGCGTCTGGCAGAAACTGCAGCGCTGTAACCCTGCGTCTCTATCCCAGCGCGCGCTGCAGACTCTAGCCGCGGGGCGATTTGCTGAATAAGCAGTTTTACCCTCCGTGCGACAAACCTCTCGCGTTTGAGTCCCCGTAGCCGATCCTCATGCGATGGAAATCCTTCCTCCAGGTTCCGGCGCACCCCACTATTGCTGGAAATTCCTAACAAGATATCCTTTAGCCGTCCTGACTTGTCATACTCCCACACAGTGAAGCAGCACACGGGGGTAATGCACTCCCCTCGCCGCCATCTTCCCAGTTTCTCTTTGTTTTACATTTGCATAAAATTTTACTTTATATCTCATCTTCATGTGAAGAAACATCAGAACACTTCCTTCTGATATAAAATATTCAGACCTTAATGATTATAAGCTTCAGATGTTTTACATTGATCTTCTCTCATGTCATTTCTTCCTTCTGAGTCTGTACATTATTTATACATATGGTAATACCAAATATGCTCAGCAATATTTATTATAATTAGGGAGATTATATTGTCCTTTATCCATCTTGTTTATATATCACATACAATCAATTTTATATTACTAAATATTGTGTTAATCCATCTTTACACCTATGCTAATTAAATATCAGGAAATGCATAATAATAATAAAATTTTCAAAATTAATAACATTTTTTCATATTTCAACTTGAAACAAATGTTAATGAAAATATGCATGTCATTCTTAGATTTAAAATCATTTTATACTAGAAAAATAGTGGTATGCCAGTCTTTACCCTGTCTCCTTGACCAGTCTGACAATTTTTTGTTTTGTTTTGTTTTATTTGTACTGGGAATTGAACTAACAGGAACTTAACCACAGTTTAACTTTTAATACAGTTTCCCTCTAAGTTGCTTTGAGCCTAAGTTGCTGAGACAGACTTTGAACTTGTGATCCTCCTGCCTCAGCCTTGCAAACTTCTGGGATTACAGGCTTGTATCATTGCACAAACAGTTTTGACAGTTTTTAAATATCCTTCTAGCACAGTCATAATGAGTTATTTTTTCTATTTCTCCATTTTGACTTGCAAAATTATTTTGACTGTATAAATTTCTACTTCCACTTTACCAATTACATGTGTCAATGAAACTTCATAGCAATAAAAAGAAGATGAATACTACTAAATTAAATATTGTTTGAGTGAGGATGTGAATTTTCTGACCAAAGTGATATATGTGAAAAAAATTCATGGTTCAGGTCTTCATATATGTCTTCTAATTTTTATGTTCATTATTAAGTGTAAAAACTGTGCTGAGAGCTATATCTTTGTACTCACAATTCAACCTTAATATTCACTGTTGGTTTTATCACTGAAATTTAAATTTATCCTTTGCCTATTGTAAAGGAACACCTGTGGAGAAAACCTATGAGGAGGCACACAAAGAACAGACACACACACAAAGTGCAAGCAGACAGACAGGATGGAGCAGAGAGGGGTGAAGTGAAGTGGAGAAGAAGTAGTGCAGAAGTGAAATGTTTGTTCCTCCCACCCTGGAAGTTTATTGACTCAAAGAACACACACCTCCTACTACCATGACTACATTCTAATTAGTACTTCTTTAACCTTGAGTGCTAGCTAACTGAAATAAGGTCCAGGTTACAATATACAAGGGGGCCCCTATTCTCCAGGGACAACACCATGGAGACCAGATAGTGCCTGCATAGTTGCCTTATTACCTCAGAGGGAGGAGGCTGGGCATCCCAGATCTGGGAAGCAGGGTAGATTTGTGAAGGACAAGGCTATGGCAGCCAGGCATCTTGTGCAAAAGCAAAAGACTATTGTATCAGTCGCCAAGTATTACCTAGCAGCCAGGCATTCTGTGTCTTTGCACAGAAACTTCTTAGTCATATCACAATCAAGAAGTTTGTAGACCTCAATCCCAAACACAGAATTCCTACAGTATACAGTGCTTCAATGCAGACTACAGTTCAAGGATCATCTATCTATTTATTAATTTATTTGTCAAAGTACTGTTAAGTAACTAATACGCGGAACACTGCTCTACTGTGGGGAGACAAAAACGAATCAAAGGCCAGATGCTGCCTTCAAGCAAAGGGCAGTGTCTTACTGAAGAAATGTCATTAATTTATTTTAAAGTCATTATGTAAGAAAGGATATGATATGTGCCATGAAGGACATACTAACAAAGGTTTTGAAATACTTTACTACATGAATAGATTTAAATAGAAAAATATAATCAAATCTGAAGACACAAAAGAGGCTTTGGAAAAAATCTTGACTTTCTTTAATGATTAAAAGCATTTATGTACTAATAGCAAAGAATAGACTCTTAATATGAAATACATAAATGATTCCCAAACCCAAAGACATTTTCATTGTAAATAATAAAAGAAAAAGACAAATAAAAAGCACTTTCATTATCGGCTAGAAGTCCATTATCAGCAACACAATTTAACATTGATTTCTAGGTGCTGCTCAATGCAATTAGACAAAAGGGGAAAAAAATGAAAAACCAAAATGTATTCCTTGATGAACACCCAGCTTAAACATTTTTAACACACATGTGATAAAACTCGTGAAACAAATTGCAACTTCGTTTTAATGAAAAATGTTCCAAGTTTCTTGAAATATAAAAACAATCTTTTACAATAAGTAGATGAAGAATACAAGAAAACATTGAGATAAATAGCTTGCCATAAAGGAAATAAGCAACTTTTAAATGTATTAAAAATTTTAGTGTCCGTGATAATACAAGATTTACAAAAATAAAATTATTTTTATTAATTTTATTACCAAATTTTATTACAAAAATAATAATTATTAATTTTATTACCAAATATCACTTCTTCCCATGGCTATTTATCCATGATCAGACATTTGATATGACTGGGTTTATGGCAATGTAGTAGAAAAAGCACTCATGTTTCTGAAAAACAATGAAAGTGTGTGCAATTTCTATGTTTAGCAATTTAATCAATATATCAAAATTTGACATGTACTCTCAATTTGATCCAACAATTCCATTTTAAAATCATTTTTATACTTGTATTGCGTTTATACAAGTTTATGGGAGCATATGAAATTTCCTTAAAGTATATAGTTTATAATAGCAAAAGAATGAAAATATCCTGTATGTCATAAAAGGAATGTGATGGACATCATTATCCAAAGTACATGTATGAAGAGATAAATTGGATGTCAACCTACTTTATATACAAACAGAAAAATTGTTGTATATATGTGTAATAAGAATTATAATGCAAAAAAAAATAAAATATATAAAGACATAAATTGGTGTGAACATAACTTTATACAAAGATATGAAAAATTGTGCTCTATATGTGTAATTAGAATTGTAATAATTCTGCTGTTGTGTGTTTAAAAAAATAAAATCAATTAAAAAAATGAAACATAGTACATCCTTACAGTAGAAATCTATGTAGTTCTATAAAGGAGACTGCTCAACATATGTGGAATTGGAAAGGAATCAAAGATTTATTAGTAATTGAAAAGATGAAAGGTATATATTTATATTTTTAATACCAGAGAAAAGGTCATAGACAAAAGAGCAAGAGAGGAGAATTATATATATATTCTAAATCATATGATTTTTATTCCAGGACTGTCAACTGTATTGGGATTCTTCATTGGTAGGATTCCAACACACACGCACACACACACACACACACACACACACACACAAGAAAAGGTAGCCAGAACTTACAACAGAACTTGCAGGAATTAGAGAAACAGTTTCTGAAGCTTCAAAGTAGATTTTTGCTTTCAGCATTTCTTCTGTTTTCCACTTTGTAGAGTAGTGTCAACTCTCCCTATTACCAGGACTCAAAAATATCTGTGTAGCCAAGCTCAGTGGTACATGCCTGTAACCCCATAAGTTTTGGAGGCTGAGGCAGGAGGACTACAAGTTCAAAGCCAGCCTCAACAAAATCAAGGTGCTAAGCAACTCAGTGAGACCTGTCTCTAAATGAAATACAAAACAGGGCTGGGGACTTAGCTCAGTGGTTGAGTGCCCCTGAGTTCAGGGAAAAAAAAAAGTGTGGAATCTTTGGATTTGACTATAAATATCAGATATTCAACATACTAGTTTGTGCTGTTTAGATTTCTGTTGTTGTTTGCCTTGGTTTTTTCCTAAGCCTTAATTTCTTCAACACACACACACACACACACACACAAAAGCATTGACAAAGTATACTATCTATTGAAAGAGTTGAAAAATTATAAATGGGAACAATAAATGTAAAAGAGCTATCATATGATTTGTTACATGCTAATTATTTAATAAAATCAAGTAGTAGAACAGTTAATAAATCGTCTCCATTAGTTTCACATTTATTTGGTACACCAAATTTTTGGCTAAATTATAGGAATGATTTCTGAGGTTTGTCCTAAATATATCACACACATTAATCTTACATATCCATGAACTCAATTTGGCTCAGAAGCTGAAGTTACAATAAAATCAGTATGAATTTTGGAGGCAGGGACACCTCACTTGAATTCTAAATGCCATTTGAATTTTCTTCTATTGGGGAGTAAATTATTGATGTTGTTTACCATATTTTTCATTTATTATTTGAAAACTGAATCATTTGATGGATAAATAATCTTTTGTAAATGGTTTGAGACATGAAGAGTGTATGTATTTTCCTTAAGACCATATTCCACAGGAAGTGATGATAAAGGCTCAATGGTTTTCAGAGACCTCACCTAAAATTACTTCTCAATTCTCCCAATTTTGCAACTGAAGAGAGCTCTAGACCTGGATTATCTGAGAATAGAAGGTGGTAAAGTATTAAACTGGACAGGAAACTCATTTAAGCATGTATATTTAATGTCAGAAAACAAATCTTAATCCTCTGGAAGATATTCAAAAGCAGAACCATTTTCTTCCCAAGGTACTATGTCTTACAATATAGACTTATATCAGACACTTAGATTTCTGACTGCTTTATTCCTGCTTATATACAAGATGGGAGAAGATTCTAGAATAAGAAGAACAAAATAAATCTAAAGTAAAACAGAAAATTATTGCAGGTAGTAATGAATTTCAATGAGATAAATATACAAAGAGACACGGAACATAAATATACAAAGAGACAAAAATCTTTCAAAAATAAAATCTATACAATTCTAGCAAAAGAGATTAGAGAAAAGATAATAAAGATTCAAATTATTATTTCTAGGAATAACAAATGGGTTATCACTATATTTCTACATACATTAAACACTCAATGAAACACTGAGAAAAATTTTAAAGAGTAAACTTAAAATCTTAAATGGAAAAATTCCTTGACAGTCACAAACTACAAAAGCTCAATCAAGTAGAGATTTATAACTTAAATTGACTTGTATTTGATATAAGAAATCACATTTATATTGAAAAAAAATTTAATGACAATTGTAGATAGATGATTTTACTAATAAATTTTGCAAAATATTAAATAAGAAAATAATGCAAATTCTCCAAAGAGTCTTCAAAATTATAGAACATAGAAAAATATATCACCATTATGTTGATACTAACTAAAACAAGATAAACATATTCCAAGAACTCAAAACTGGAGACATCTGTCTCTGCAGAACACAAGCATAAAATCAATAAAATTTTATGAAGACTACTAGAACAATCAAATGTGTTTTATTTAACTTAACATAATGACCTTCATTTTCATCCATATCTTCACAAATGACAGGACTCTATTCTTTTTAATGGCCGAATAGTATTCCAAAGTGTATTTATACCATATTTTCTTTCTACCATATTTTCTTTGTCTATTCCCCAGATGATGACACTTTGCTTGTTTCCATGTCTTTACTGTTGTGAATAGTGCTGCTTTGAAGATGTGAGTGCAGGTTACTCTGACAAACTGAATTCATTTCTTCTAAATATATACCCAAGAGTGGGAGTTCTGGATCATACTTTAGGTCTATTTTTAATTGAGGATATCATTTTATACAATAGGTTTTACTTTTATCCACATACTAGCACATAATATCTTTTTTGTATAAACGTAAGTTGGCACAACAGTTTTTAAAAAATGTATAATCAACCAAATCAAGATTTTTAAAAAATTAAGAATCATATGATTATCTAAATAGAAGTAGAAAACATCATTTTAAAAAACTAATTTCTATTTATTTTCACAACTTTCAAAAAATTAGGAACATAAAGCAACTTTCTTAACCTAGTAAACAGCATCCAGGTTAAGAAACAAAACACACCAGAGATCCTATCTTGTTCCTGGTAAATTTCTCTGTGGGTTTCCCCTAAGATCTGGAATAAGGTAAATGTGTTCACCCTGTTTCTATTCAACACCATATTTGATTTACTACGTAGTGCAATCAGTCAATTAAACAAAAAAAAGTTGAACTCTCAAGGAGTATGCAGAAATTTACTAGAAGCAATAAGTGAGATTAGGAGAGCAAGATATAAGGTATATATGCAAACATACACCAACACCTATTTCTTTACATAAGGTATAAAAAATCTTTGTTGTTGAATTTGAAAAAAAAATCATGTAAAGTAGGAACAAAACACAGAGTTTTTAATTGTTTACTTACTATGTTGTTTGTCCCTAAACTCCTGGACTTGAGAAAACCTCCTACCTCAGTCTCCTAAATAGGTGGGATTACAAGCCCATGTCACTACACTCAACTCAACATATGGAATATTTAAAGATAAATTTATCAAATTATGATTCAAGACATAAATAAACTGATGTATAAAACCTGTGCACTGAGAGAAAAAAAAATCAGTGATGATCATTATAAATAACCATGTTCTAGAAGAAGCAAAATGTATACTGATATGAATAAAAATGTTGGATGCTAAGCAGCATAGGTTGAAGGATATGGTGGAGAGACCTGCTTGCAAAGAAATACCAAGAAGCTGTCTTGATGATAGAAATGTTCTATCTACATTTCTCACAACTCATTATATTTTATAGCCATTATATATAGATGATTTTTAAAGTATTAATATCCAGAAGTTCTTTCTTATACTATATATTTTAGTATATTTCATGGTAACATAACATATTTACATAAATAGGGTATATTTTCATAAGTATAAATGCATTACTGTCCAATATGCAATCCCAACATGCAATAATATGATATATGTTTCCTTTCCCCCACTTCCCATACCTTAATATAATTTAGACCTGTTTCATCAAACAAAATTTATCTGTCATGTATAGGTTTAACTAAAAATTATTGCCCATTATACACCAGATAATAAATTGAGGACTCTAACATACATTTTCTTTTTTATTTTAATAATAACTCTCTGAAGCATGCATTACTCTTCCCTGTTCTGGGCAATGATTGTCAAAGTAAAGAATCTAAAAAGTTTCAATGAGATTCCAGGATTATACTTCCATCACCACACAGACTGTCCATGTTACATCATATTCTATAAAATAGAGCTTGTTTTCTAACATAAAATGGATAGGGGGTCATGATTAGCACATGTCCCAAATGATATGGTTCCTTTTATAAGAGGACTTTCCAATCACTAAATGGAGCAGGTCACTGGGGATTTTAGAGACAATGCTTGGCTTCCATATAAAATAGTTTTCAGAAAGTGGTTGTTTGAATTAAAAATAATAAACATAGGCAGCTGCCTAACTCTTGGGATCAGAAATAGTGACATAGCATAGAAATGTCTTGTAGTGAGCTTTGTAGTTATGATGTAAAAAGGCCATTTGACATACAGAATTGAATGACAATAAAATCAGCTTTCCACAAGTTGAAAAAAAATGATCTCCAATAAATATCACAGACTATGGATTATGCCTGTAAAGTGATTCACCACCTGTATTTGTAGTATACTCTGGACTTAATGAGTAAAATTATTAAATACTTAGGCATACATTACACTAGAATTTAAATAATCTTTTTTTTTCTGGGAAACTATGGCCAACATGTCAATATATTGGCTGCTAAAGTTAAAATTCAAAAGATGGGAATATTAACAGAAATTTTGTTTTAAAATTGTTAAGATATTAGCATTTAAGACCTGCAATGGACTTTTCTCCAAAGACAAGTATAATAAGTGGTGTTAAAATGCTATATATATCATTATATATATGTATATATGTAACATATATATAACATATACAAATATTATATATTAAAGGATAGTTAAAAATTCACATATAAAATATCATATATATATATATATATATATATATATATATATATATATTTCACATAACATGCAAATAAAAATTATTCTTTTTCTCTCTAAAAAGATGCCTCACAGATTTTTCTTTCCAGAACACATAAGTCCCCAGTTAAAAGATATAGATCATGTACTCTTTGAAATCTAACATCTATATTCAAGGACATTAAATATATGGCTCCTCCAATAATTTACCCTTGTATTACCTGCTAAGTTCAACAGGTATATTTTCCTATCTTTTCTATTCATATGAGTAAGATATTTACATCCTTATTTATAATTTGATCAAAATTGTTGTTAAAATTCATATCTTTATAATGAGCAATAAAAACATAATTTCTATGAACTAATATATATTACTGGTTATTCCACTCTATCAAAAATGTTTGTGATTCTAAATATGCATATTTAATTAAGTTTTGAAATTGAAATGAATTAAAAATTTTAATATTTTTGCATTTCGGGATAAATAGAAAGGATGCCTGTGATATAGGAAAGTATACTTACCAACAAAAATGAAGAACAAAATAAAAAACAAATTATGTTTTATATCATATAAAGTAAGAAATTAAAGCAAGTAATGATATTTACTTTATTAAATTTTATTTTACTCTAGTGCAGTGAAATTTTATTTCATTCTTTTCAGGCATTTCATATGTGTAGTGTAGTTTTTAAATTGAATATTTTACACAATATGAATTGTGAACTGAACCTGAAGAAAGACTAGCTTAAGTAGCTCCCTGGGAAATTTTTTAGTTTAAACTGCCTTTGCTGAATTTGCTTTCTTTGTCTCTGCAAAAAGCAGAGGCAGAGGCAAGAACATTTATTGGACAGTTATAGTTCATAAAATCAAGATAACTCTTCTTCACCAAAAGTTCCAAATTTAGGAAAGTCTCAAAATATTAATAAAACTTACCAGCTCAGAGAACAATGGCTTTGATTTTCCTGCCAGAGTTGCAGAAGAGTCATTTATTTCTGTTATGTATAAGATGTTACATAGCTCCAGTCTATGTTCCCTTCTGTGTTCCCCCACTTTAGGAAACTTACTACACAAATAAGTAAACCTTGAAGTTAAATTTTTTCATGATAATTCTCAGCAATATGCATTTTTTTTCCCAAGGAAAATTCACACTTTGAACAACAGGATCTAAAAACAGAAGTAACTCTGTGTTAGGTTTCTGTGCACCCTCGGTCTCACCACATGGACATATGCTTACTTGTATGCTTCTATATTTTTAATACCTTAAATAGTGAAAATGAAAAAAAATAATTGTATTGCTTACAGTTTACATTTGTTAGAAACCCAAGCATTAAAGTGGATCTTGTGGTTTTGTGTGTCTCTGTGTGTGTGTATTTGGGTGTGCATGAGAAAAAGAATGGAAGATAGAAGAAAGAGAAAGATAGAAAGGGCAGTGGAATGAAGAGGGAAGAAGCCTGAATAATTTAGGATTTGATTTTATAAGGATTATATTTGGTGAATAAAAAGTTAAAAATTTTCAAAAGTCTGTATCTACACTTTTTACATTATTGTTTATGAGCATTATTTAATCAGCAATCATGTTTTGTAGATTTTTACAAGTTCACAAAATCTCTCTTTTTAAATGTTGTTCTTTCCTTCAACTAATTAAGAAAAAGAGAGAAACTGGCAATAACTAGAAATGTTAACGGACCACTTCATGTTAGTTACTATTGTTGATTTTTTTACGGATTTTTTTTCTAAATCATTTAGTAGGTGGTAATTAGGCATGGTGTCAGCTACATAATTCTTCCTGGAAATAAATTATATAGAGCAAAATATAATAAAAGTATAACAAATTACAGCTGTATCTTGTTTTGCCATAGTGCTAATTTCTGTTTATGAAAATATCTTTAGGTTAGAGAATCACAGTTAATTTTTTAGTACAACACTCATATGACAAGAATTAAATAGGGCCAAGTACTTGCCCAAGATCACACAGTGTAGAGGCACTCTTTTACAATAGTAAAGCAAATATTGTAAGATGTACAGGACCAGGCTTGTCCCCTTAGTCCCCACTCCCAGTCCCATTAAGCTAATCTCAGGTCTGGGAAGTGAGTCAAGATTACACAAAAACAGAAAGTAAGGTATATCCCTAACTTGCTATTAAACAATGATAATTTCTTCAACACTGTATACTAATTATTTATCTACTGTACTGAGCCATTTTTAAAAGTCAAATATTCTTATCAAATTAATAACATGAGATTACAAATGTCAGAGTAAGTGTTCATAAAACCTAATGACAAGAAAAAGAGACATGAGAACAGGTACAACTAAAATCCAGAAGATTGTTAAGAAATATTTTGAAAACTTGTACTATAGTAAATTGGAAAATTGGAAAGAAATTTACAAATTTCTAGACACAAATTACCTACAAATTTGAACCAAGAAAATAAAGAAAACATAACCAGATCTGTTGGGTGCTGCTGTGGACAGAAGTTATATACACACCTTTAAGTCCTGTGTAAAGAAGTACTGAACTGGTATTGCACATTGCAATGAGTTTAGACTTTACCTCCACTGGGATAAGAGAGGAGCAACTCCAGGAATGGACATCACCAGATGGGGTTGGATTATACCCACTTGTTTGTTGTAACTCTACCCTTTGTGTCAATTGAATAGCCTTCTCCAATAAAACCTGGTTCCAAGGTGTGCCTCTTCTCTTGCCTGACTTGCCCCACTTGTGGGAGCTGTGGCTGAGGAGTGGTCACTGAACCCAAAGTTAAGGTACTGTCTGTGTCTATGCCTTTATTGAGTCCACCAAAATTCACTTGGAGTTACCCTGGCCGGTTTAGTCATTTGTTGCAACACAGATCAATAGTAAGCAAGTAGAAAAAAAGTTTAATAAAAAAAATCTCCCAAGAAAGAAAATCCCTGCACTGGATGGATTCCATGCTGAAATTTGCCAGACTATTAAAAAAACTTATACTCACCAAGGAGCCTCAAAGTAGACCTTCAAGTAGTTAAGGAAGGAACTGTTCCAAATTCCTCCTACAAAGTCGGTATTACCCTGCTACCAAAATTGTATTGCGATACTGATACTGCCAGTTATTGGTGATGAGTCCGGCTCTCCCACATGTGAAGCACACCCAGGCAAGCATACAAAGCAGGGTTTATTTAGAAAGGGCTAACATAGACTTCTCCCAGGAGGGAGAAAGAGGCCATAGCTGGTATCCTGGTACCCAAGAAGCAAGGTGTTCTGCCCTTTTTATGTGGCCTGAGCTTCCTTTGTTCTCCTGCCCTCTACCCCTTATCTTTCTCCTTCCTGCAAATGTGACTAAGCATTTGACTAGCCTATGAAATGCTCAGTGGGATGGCCAAAAGGTGGGAAACAGGTGAGCTGAAAGGGGAAGGACAGGTTAGAGCAGCTAAGAACACATTAATTAACAACCTTATAGCTTCCTCCTAGAGGGAGGGGAAATTCCTGAGACAGGTTACCTTAGCAACAGGTTGCAGCAGGGGAAGGTTCTTGCTAAGGGTGGAGGAAGGGCTCTGAAGGAATTAACATTTCAATTCCTCAAGAGACAGTCTCCAACTTGCTGGACTCACTCAATATTGGCCTCCTTGATCTGACCTGACTCGATTTACCTGTCTATATGGACTACCTGTCTAATTCTGGCTTTGATACAATTAAAAAAAATAACACTACAAATCAACACATTGATGCACATAGGTGCAAAAATCCTCAATAAAATACTGGCAGATCTACTCCAACATCACATTAAAGAAATCATACACCACAATCAAGTGGTTTCACTCAGAGGATGCAAGTTGGTTCAAGATAGTGGTATAGGCAATAAATAGTATTCTGAACAGGATTCCAGCATCTCAGGAAACAGTTGCAAGAATTGAAAAATGGGAATATAGCAAATTTAAAAAGCTTCTGCACAACAAAGGGAACAATTAACAAAGTGAAGAGACAGACTACAGAATGGGAGAAAATCTTTGCTAGCTTTCATCTGATAGAGGATTAATATCCAGAGTACATAAAGAACTCAGAAATGTTAAAAAAGAAAAGAAAAGAAAAATAAGTAATGCAACCAATAAATGGGTAAAGGAGCTGAGCAGAGGTTTCTCAAAAGAAGTACAAATGGCCAAGAATTCATGAAAAAAAAATGCTCAACATCTTTAATCATAGGGCAATGTAAATTAGAACTACATTGAGATTCTATTGCACTCCAGTCAGAATATTGTAAAAAAATAATAACAATAATAACAAATGCTAGTAATGATGCAGGAGAAAGTAACCATATATACTGCTGTTAGGAATGTAAATTAGTATAGACACTATATTCCACATTATATTGATTCCTCAATAAACTGAAAATAGACCATATGACCCAACTATTCCACTTCAGGGTACATACCTGAGGGAATGAGCATACAATAGAGATACCTGCTGACCCATATTCACAGGGATACTGTTCACAATTGGCAAGCTTTGGAACCATCCTGGATACCCATCAACAGGTGAAGGGATTAAAAAAAGTGGTAAATATAAAAAATGGAGTATTATTTCAGCCATGAAGAGAAATGAAATCTTGTGATTTGCAGCAAAATGGATGTAATTGTAAGTCATCATGTTAAGCAAAATAAATCAAACTAAGACAAGTCTTTTGGCCAGGCATGGTGGCACATACCTGTAATCCCAGTAACTTGGGAGGCTGAGACAGAAGCATCATGAGTTCAAAGCCAGCCTCAGCAAAAGCAAGGTGCTAAGCAACTCAGACTCTGTCTCTAATGCCCCTGAGTTCAAATCCCGTACCGCACCCCCCAAATAGACAAGTATTTCTATTTCATATTCTCTTTATTAGGTAGGTGGCAATCAAGTGGAGGAAATGACTTGAAAGTAGATGGAGAGCTATCAGGGCAGGGGAAAAGGGCCAGAGGGAAGTGGTCAGAGATGGCAATAGGAAAGGTGGAGATGGTCTAAGCTTGTTACATTATCAAAATGTTACAATGAATTCCATTATTATAGATAATTAATATATGTAAATAAATATAATTTTAAAGCTAATGAGAAGCTATAATCATAGATTAACAATAAAATTACTATATTCAAGTGACATTTAGACAAATATACATGTAATTTTAAAAATCATAAGTGGATAAGAAAACATAAAATATAACAATCTCATCTGAATATCTAGGAGCAGAAAGAAAAACTTCTGAATTACTTTAAAAACAATGACAAAAAGTTGTTTTGAAGCCAGGCACAGTGGCACATGCCTGTATTCCCAGTGGCTTGGGAGGTTGAGGCAGAATTATGAGTTCAGTCTCAGCAACTTATTGAGGCACTAAGAAACTCAACGAGACCCTTTCTCTAATAAAATACAAAAATAGGCTGGGGATGTGATTCAATGGATGAGTGCCCCTGTGTTAAAATTCCAGTACAAATATATATATACACACACACACACACACACAGTGTTTAGAAACAATTTTAAGAATGCATGTATTATGACTTAAAATCCTTTTAACTAATCACCAAGAGTAAATGCTGATGAATAAAAACCTTGTATTATTAAAAAATATGCCTAAATTGAACAAAAATAAATTTAGAGGTAATACCAATAATACAGAGAGACAATTTTTAAAGCATTTTTTAACCTTTATTTAATTAATTTATTTTTATGTGGTGCTGAGGATTGAACCCAATGTCTCACATGTGCTAGGCAAGCACTCTACTACTGAGTCACAACCCTAGCCCCTGGAGACAATTTTTGAAGTTCCTGTTATTAGAATATTCCTCAGCACCACATAAACATAAAGATATTGTGTTGAACACAATCTGCTTGGTTGGTTGCAATCAGCACAATATATCCTTATGAAACCTATAAATCCAGTTTTTATTATTTTAGGACTTTTCCACTTACTTGGGTAATAGAGTCAACTAAGATAGCCATTTCCCTGTCTTTCATCAGTTCAGGGGAATTGGATCTGGTTGTCATGGAGTTCATAGAAGAGGATAATGGATTTAACTGGAGAGTCATTAAATTGCCAGTGGCATATCAGTTAACATTGTCCATAAAAATCTCACATAAAATCTCACACATGAAAATGACAATTTCTTGTAAAGCACAAAATCGACTTTATAAATGATGAAGCTGAGTGATGCCTGACCACTCATTTATGCCCTATCAAATGTCCAGAGACAGGATTAAATAATTACTATATCTTCAGCATATCCATATCAGAAATGGCTTTGGAATATTTCATTCTCATGTGAAATATGGACTCCTCCTCTGAACTGCTGTGCCAAATTGCTAATGGCTGCATTAAACATTTTATCTCTATTTAGAAACAAATTATTTTTGACACATATTCTTACAAAAGTTGCTTTCCTGAAAGCTCAGGTTCACCAAAGATAAAAGCAACTAACCAACCATCCAAAACAGGCAAATAAACAGAACGTATTTTCAAGCCATTCTCTCATAATTAGCTCTATGACTTGAGCTAGAAAACAATTTCCAAATCACCCAATCATGTCAAATCATGCCCATGATTCACTTAAAGCAGAGGTCAAATCTAAACACAAGTCTACTCAAGTACAAAAATGTAAAGATACAAGTTTTAAAATAATGACCATTTTCTATATAATTAATGATATCTTTCACAGAGACGAATGAATTGGCCTTAAGAATAAGCATCCCAGGCTGGGGTTGTGGCTCAGTGGTAGAGTACTCACCATGCACATGCAAGGTGGGTTCCATCCTGAGCACCACATAAAAATAAATAAATAAAACAAAAGTACTGTGTCCAACTACAACTAAAAAAATAAATATTAAAAAAAGAATAAGCATCTTATTATTTATTTAGCCTTTAATTATTAAAATTATTTAGGCTTATTGACATAGTTTTAATATTGATCAATCTCTTAAATTCAGAAACTCTTAAGAATATATCCTTAACAAGAACATTTTCTTCATGAAGGAAGAATGAAGATTTATCAATTTTAGTTGACATCATTTCTGTTGAAAATAATAAAACTGTGTGATGTAGTAATTAAAGGGATTGAAACATGTAACTCATCACAACAGAATATTACACAGATTAAAAGCAGATGAATTCTAATTCATTATTTCATATCTGTTCCATAGAGTACAGTAGCTACAGTCTAAAATTAGGGATGTGTGTATGACTCAAGGTAATAGGCATTCTTGCTGAAATCTGAAGGTTAGGGTGCACCAAAACAAATCATTTTTTTATATATCAAGAACCAAACTTGGGCCTGGCATTGTGGCTCAGTGGTAGAGCACTCGCCTAGCAAGTGTAGGGCCCTGGGTTCGATCCTCAGCACCACATAAACATAAAGATATTGTGTTCAACTACAACTAAAAAATAAATAATTGAAAAAGAACCAAACTAGAGATAATTTTTAAAAAGCAACTGTGGATGGATGTGGGGAAAAAGGTACATTCATACTTTGCTGGTGGTACTGCAAATTGGTACAGCCAATATAGAAAGCAGTACGGAGATTCCTTGGAAATTTGGGAATGGAACCGCCATTTGACCCAGCTATCCCTTTCCTTGGTCTATACCCAAAGGACTTAAACTCAGCATACTGCAGGGACACAGTCACATCAATGTTTATAGCAGCACAATTCACAGTAGCAAAACTGTGGAACCAAACTAGATGCCCTTCAGTAGATGAATGGATAAAAAAATATGGCATATATACACACAATGGAATATTACTCAGCAATAAAAGAGAATAAAATCATGGCATTTGCAGGTAAATGGGTAGTGTTGAAGAAGATAATGCTAAGTGAAGTTAGCTAATCCCCAAAAAAAAACAAATGCCGAATGTTTTCTCTGATATAAGGAGGCTGATTCATAGTGGGGTAGGGACGGGGAACATGGGAGGAATAGAGGAACTCTAGATAGGGCAGAGGGCTGGGAGGGAGAGGGCGGGGGCAGGGGATTAGCAAGGATAGTGAAATGTGATGGACATCATTATCCAAAGTACACGTAAGAAGACACAAATTGGTGCCAACATACTTATATACAACCATAGATATGAAAAATTTGTGCTGTACATGTGTAATAAGAATTGTAATGCATTCTGCTGTCATTTATTTTTTTTTAAATTCAATAAAAATAATAAAAAGCAACTGTGGATGCCTAGGCAAAAAAACAACAACAACAAAAAAAAACAACAAACCTGGATATATTAGGGGCTCTTCTCAACCTCAGAGAAAGAAAAATATAAAAAGAAACAAAAAGAAGTCACATAGGGTAAATCTAACAGAGGGGTGTCACAAAACCTAAGTATCAGAGTATTAATTACTACTGCAGCTCATTAGTTTTGCATTCATCTACAGTTCTTTTAACTGTAAATTAAAGTTTCTACCATGATATTCTTAATGTTTCCTTAACTCCATAACATTTTTAAAATAGTAATAAAAGAAAATATCTTGAGAGTGGATATTTATTTTTAAATTTAAATTTCAAAATTCTCTTTGGCATATATACCATTTAGGACTCAACATTTTGCATGTTGAGATATTTGAAAAAAAAATAAAAAAATGCCCAATAATAGGTGTTAATGATCACCACTAATAGATTAGATGCAAGTAATATTGAATATTCTAACTAAGAATGAGGAGTTGGATCAAAATGTAATTCTTATTATTCTGGTTGCCTACAAAATTCTAGTCAACATGAGTATATATCTTTATGTTTTATCTCAGTGTCATTCATGAAATATAAATGTAAATAAAGTACTATTTCAATTGCATTTTTTGTATTATTTTTAAGTGCTACTAAAAGATTCTTCACATTTACCTTGAGGTTTATTGTGTCAGATAATGTGACAGAAAAAGAAAGAGAAGAGAGATTGGATTTGGAAATCAAAACTAAAAATATGATGTTTTCTTATTTTAATTGTTAGATCAAAGTCACAGTAAGAGTATAAAGCAGAAGAGAGATGACTACTTCATTTTAAAAGAGTTTAAATAGTGAAACAGTATAACTGTTAAACTTTAGGTCAATGGATTAAGACTAACATGTTTTAGGATGATTTAAATCAAGTGTAAAATGATTTTTAATTAAAATGTCATTTTCATATTTAACACTTATCTACTCTTGCTTTAGTGATTACATTTTAATTGACCATTCAATATTTTGTGTAGGTGGGCATTTAATGTTCTACATATGTTGATTTGATTTAATTACAGAGTAAAAGTTAAAAATTTCTATACTAATTGGAAAGTAAAAGGTGTTTTGTGTGTCATATATCAGGTCAAAACATGCTTGGTATATAAAACTGCACTCAAATCACTGGGAAGAAAATCAATCTCTTGGAGGCAAGATAACTTATAGAGTTCTCTAATTAGAGGATTTTGCTCTTTACACTATAGCTTGTTTCTGTAAAGCCTGCAAAATGTTATAGGACATAATAATGTCTACTCAATGGATTGGGAAATTTTTAGAACATGAGTCAACTGAATAGACTTGTAACAAAAGATAATCAAAAATGTCTCATGCTTTTGGCAGAATTCATATACAGAGTTTAAAGTCACATAATAATGATATATTTTTAATTTGTACACAAAAATATAGGTCACCTCTTAAATTTTAATTTAAATCAATATTATGTGGGAATCTTATAGAAAATAGAGTTCCTCTATCCTTAGGGCGAGAATCACAATCTCTTTGTAAAATCTCCACTGTAGGTTAACTTCATAAGTTTATTGCACAAACTATATGGCTACTCAAATGAATACCCAGTCCCCTACTATGCTCTCAATATTAGTTCTATTTGCTACCCTTATTATTATTAAATGTTTTTTTCTCTAAAGTTGAGAGTCAAATATTTACTTATTTTCTATTATGCTTTAATGATAATAGTAAAGGAAAAGATCTCAGAATCAGTAATAATGTTTAAAACATATATTACTACTATGTTTTTATTTTTCTAAGTAACTTCATGTCACACATAGATTTTTCAAAAAAAAAAAAATGTAGACCTCTACAATTTGATGCATTTGTTTGAAATTAGCAATGGTCATCAACTTCTAGATAGTTCATTTGCATACTTAAACTTTAAAGCAAGAGCATGATTTGTCTATGTTTATATTATTAGCTACTTCTGAGAAGCATTAGAAACATAATTCCGTAAGGATTTCAGAATTTGCTAAAATGTTCTATTGAAAATCTTCATTTTTCTTTGCTTATTAAATGATTAGAGCAAAAATTATTCATTATTTTCACTCTCAGATGTCAAGTTAAATTATGTTTTATTTTATTTCATTATAGAACAATATTTTCTCATAAAATCTCTATGACTTAACAACTGAGAATAGCTTGATGAAAATTATTTCTCTTACTTTTCAAAAGTGTTCTTTATCCAGTATCTTTAAATAGTTAGAAAATTGCTATATGCATTATTCATTTTTCCTTAAACTGATATTTCAATGACTGGATATGCTGTGTTTACTTCAAATGCTTAGGATACTGTCAGAAAAATCTGTTAAGTCTTCAATTAATAGAATGAGAAAGTCATTTCAATCAAATTCTAAATATCTAAATAACAACGGTGCAGATGTCTTCTACAACAAAGACCAAATTTTTCTTTTACTTGGAATTCATTTATCATATTTATCTATCTCGTTTCATTTAAAAAATTATATCTACCTATCTAATTTCTTTTGTCTCATAAGAAATGTGAAATAGGGAAACATAAATTTTGGGTCAACCTCTAAAGTATCAATAGTCACATTAGTCACTATCAGCGAAGTGCAGGCACAAACCCTTTCACAGTGTTCCATAGAACTTCCTTCCCTGACTCCTCTACCATTTTAAAACTGAAAAACGAAAGTAATGTTTACTAATTATTCTTTTATCAAATCGTCTACTTCATACTTCACACAATTATGTCATAAAACTGAGAATCATGTAACACAGGAGACATTAGAGCATGGGAAATTTATAGAGGCAATGTATTTCATAAAACTTAGAGATGACTATGGTCCTACCCTGTTAACTGATTCTTAAGCCCTAGTACTTCTAGTTCATTGAGTTACTGATTCTTGCATATTCATTTTCTTTACTAGTCCTCATATAACTTTGGGTACTGTAATCTGAGTCAAGTTTTATTTAGAGATAGTCCCCTAATATAATATGTCTGAAAGGCACCCAAGTACTGAGCAAACAAAGTTTTGTTATTCTTGCTTCCCCTTTAGACTGCTCTCAGTGCTCACCATCTGATCTTGTCTTTGCTTTGGACACATCTGGACTGAAAGTTTCTCCCAGGGGGCTCTTCATTAATTCCTTCCTCCAAACCACGCCATTTACAAGGAACACACCAATATCAATTAGTCTATAACTGCTTGTTATTTTTTGACCTTTTAAAAGGCCATATCCTCCCATTTATTTGTTTCAACAATGTACTTGACAATATTTTTTCCTGATGGAGAGTCATGGGTAGATTCTGATTTGATAACTTGGAATTTTTCCTCTCAGTTTTGTAATTCAATGAACTTCTGAAAATTCCAATTTGTTGAATATGTGTAAATGCTTCTTGACTTGAGAAACTATTTATAGATCCACTTTTTAATTTTATACTGAAATACAGTGATGCTGGAAAACCCACTTGAAAATTACTACATCTGCCCAATTGCTTTCAAAACAATTTGTGCTGCATGCTTTCTCCTTTCACATTAGGGCCCTCACTCTCCCTGGTATTTTCTACACAAACTGTTATTTACAATGCTTAGAAAACAACAGATTTGAAAGGTAAGTTGCCTCATAATCAGAGGTCAAAATTTTATTCTTCCATATCTTTTTGATTGCAAATTACATTGATATTGTACTTATGGCAAAAAATAAAGTTCAGAAATGTTTAACATTGAAAACTTTCACCTAGCTTTTACTGACAGAAAAAAAGCTGGATAATGTATTGCACTCCAGGGATATAAGCTTTTTTGTATTAACTTCAACCATATAAAACTTACATAAGTATAAAATAATAAGTCAAAATTACCCAATATCAGTAATTTCATATGACTCAAACAATACTACATATATTCTAATTATGTCAATCCCTCCTTCACAACTTCTTAACATGAGGTTGGATTGGGCTTACCCAAATTGTCTTCATCAGACTGATATCACACCATATTTCAGGCTCCAAACATACTCAAAGGAAAGTGACTTATTGAAGAGCCAGAGCCATTAGAGTCATACTTGGAATTTGATCTACATCAGGCACTTGACCATGTATATGCTGAAAAGTGATAAAATGACATTCAATCCTATATCTTTGTCCTTTTCTCAGATGACAATACCATTATCAGAGTTACCAAAAGCAGAATTAAGGTGACAGAGTCTGATGATTTCCTCTCTTCTTCCTATTTCAGCCAAGCCTTTACTAAGTCCTACATGCTTATTAGATATTTCTGAATCCAACCGTTTTCTATTCATTGTCATTGTGTTCATTTATCTGATCATTTATCTGCCCCATTGTATTACTTTATGTCTATGTGGCTGTCAGAATATTTATCAAGTACACAAAATTAAGCATGGTACTTCTCTACTACAAGTAATATAACAAGATGCCTTTTAAAAGCAATGGAGCAAGAATAAGCCAATATCATTTTCGAAATGCTTCTGTCTTTGTAATCCCTTCCCTTCATTCTTAGATTCCTACATATTCAAGGATTAAAATTCTGCTTGAGAATGACTGTTTAATGGCTTCACAATTCTACATGAATTTCAGACTTCTCAGATCTCTACATAGCCTCCACGATTTGTTACTTGCCCCTATCTTCATTATCTGCTACACCACATGTGATATTTAGCAATTTAAAAGGTGTTTGTAGTTTCCAGAAACACCATTATGTTTAGAGGCTGCACCACAACTTGTTGTGTTTGCTTTCTTAGAATGCTCTTGGCTACCATCTTGCCTTATGTAATTACTACTCATTTGGGAGTATTTGCCTCTCATACAACTTCCCTAGATAAATCTTCATTGCTTTCAATAGAGCAAACTATGTACTTCTTGTCTATAATTTTCATTTTAGACTGTTGTTTACCTAGGCTTTTAGAATGCTAATTTATATTCTATTTACATATTAGTCTCAGTGATGTCAAACCCCTCACCTACCCTCATTGATTCCTTCTCTTCATACCTTTGAGTAATCTTCTTCCCCCTAGTTTAGGCAGGAATAGTAACTTGCATCTAATAAATAGTTCAGATAAAGGTGAAAGGAGGAACTTCACTCCTATGGTTATGTTATACAATATGACTCTGACTTACAACCAAGCTTGCTGTAGATATTCTTCTAAGTGGCTTACTAAAACAGATAATCATACTGAGAAAGCTATGGCAAAAAAATATAGGGGGCCTCCAGAAACTTCAGCTAGCCTGTGGAAACATGTTGGCCTGTACATTCTGAGAGCATCTTCCATCCAACAACTGGCAATGCATTGGAACTTTCAGTTCTATTACTTTATAAAAATAAATTTTTCAACAATCTAAGTGATCTTGGAAGCAAATTCTTTTCCAGTCAGAACTAGATAAAAACAAAACCACGCTACCACTGTGATTGTCCAGATTACAAACACACAGAAACTGTAGACAATAATTTCCAGTTGCTAATGCTTTGAAATTTATTATGTAGCAATCAGAAACTAATGCAATCTCCAGTGCTAAAGGCTGATATCCCCAACAGCCTATTTTATCTTAGCCATTGTTGTATATACACTACCTGAAATCTGCTTATCTATTAATAAATTCACATAGCTCTGAAACTCAATGGACTCTGTAAGTTTGTTTTTTACCCTTCTGGTTTTGGTTGCTAATTCCAATCTATATTTTAATGAGGCTTCTGTACCTCTCTCTATTTTTTTTTTAATTACCAGGGATTGAACTCAGGGGCACTCAGCCACTTAGCCACATTCCCAGCTGGATTTTGTATTTTATTTAGAGACAGGGTCTCTCTGAGTTGCTTAGCACCTTGTTATTACTGAGGCTGGATTTGAACTCAGGCTGGATTTTCCTGCCTCAGCTTCCCCAGCCATTAGGATTACAGGTGTGCACCACCATACCTGGCCCTTTCTGTACCTCTTTTTGATTTGATGGTATACTAATACATGTACTTTCTTAAAACATTGATTTACAGAACAGCTACATATTACATTGATTGTAGAAAGTTACATAGTACCAGTGAAGAAAACTCCTGACTCTAAGCTCTGTTCTTTCTTAACTAGATTGCCAGCCAGAATCTATATCTGCAGAATTCATAAATTTGTTTGCTGAGACATATGAACCACAATGTCATCACTCTGGAAGTTGGTCATTCTCCAATACACTTCCATTAAAAAAGTTTTGCTGTGATCAAAAAGAGTACTATAAAAAGTGTGTATTTGTACTACAAATAACAAATATGAAATCAAGGTTGTTGTACTGTGTTTTTAGGTACAACTATAAACCTAAGTATGCTCTGTGTCTATTTTTCTCCTCAACACAACGAGATGGGTTTGAAAAGAGGTGAACAAAAACCATATGATGGGTTTTCCCTCTATAATTACACTGAAGTAAGAATACAAAATTCCTATTTTTAAGACCATCTAAGCTGAATGGGTTTACTGATTTACTTGAATCTCACTTATTTAATGAAAGACTCTTCCCACTAAAACCTTAGTCACCCAATAAGAGTGATCAGGATTTCTAGTTGCTTAGAACTTATGGATACATACCAGTTATAGACTTTGGTAGGGACTTGGCCATATTGATTATTAAAACAGACCCTTACTTCAAGGTATAACAAAAGTAAACACCCCAATTTAGCTAGCTACCTGAACCTTCTCCCTGATGACAAGCATTGGGTACACATGTCTGCACATGAGTTAATATCTGCATTTAACTTGAAATTTCCTATCTATAAAAAACCTCTGAACCAATTATTTAAAATTTACACCTCATTCTTGTACTGCAAATATTGCCAGCAATATAGACCTCAGTTCGTATCAATTACAGTTTCTTTACCTGCTTGATCCTAGACATTTGTAAGTCAATTGATCCTCTTTCTGGGAAAAATTGGACAAACACAGAATTTCGAATTTTCTTAGGATTATTGGATAAATTATATTAGTTTACTCTCTTCTCTTCATTTTGATATAAATAACAGCCAAGATTCCCAAGGAATGGATGAATTATTTCATTTCCCCAAGCATATCATTTCAAATCCTGATTATTTCTGCCACAATCCTGCCTACCCTGAATATGTATTTACAACTCCCAGTGAAAGTTACCTTGATTCAAATTAGTTAGCTAGTATAAAAGAAGCAATTCCAACTATGTATGCACTTCTAAATTAGTGATCTGAGTTAAATTATCTTAAGCGAATCATTAAAATGGAGCTAATGCCATCTTCCAGATAAGGAGGGATTTCACATGTTTTACATTGACACAATGTTGATGCCAAACTCCATGCTAAGACTCAATATTCATTTTCTCTCTAAGCATACTTTAACAGTTTTAGAAAATGCTATTCATGTTTTTCTCTATGTTTATCTTTCTACTTTCCTATTACAACCTTCAGATTAATAGAATTTCAATGGTGTTCTGATAAAAATTTATGTTATATATTCTAAGGGGAACATGCCATACTTAACTTACCAAATTAGAATTCTATGTAATAGCTGAATATAGATTTCTAGAATTTTTTTTTTAAATGTATTCCACTAAATCCAGGTCTTCTCTATTTCTCCCTTGCTACACCAAAGAAAGCCACCAAAATAGTAAATGCAACATGGGTCCAATAATGAATTGCGCTAGAGAAAAGAACAAGATGCAACATGTCTCTAATATGTTACAAGAATTAAATTAGCTTTAGCTTTTTATATATGACATTTTTTGTCAAAAGTCACTTATTATTAAACACTTAGCATCTATCTTTGAATTCATGGAACATAAACTGTTTGTAATAAACTCAAATAGCAATGTCCCTATGAATTTAACTAAATTTTACATAGTTTTCTTCCTAAGGACATATTTCTGATCTCCTTTTTTTCTGTATATACTTTTGAAAACTTATTCTGGTAGTTTTTTTTTTTTTTTCTTAGTTTGAAAGATAGAAAAATCTTCTTCCAGTCCATCAGCAGATTTAAAACTCAGGAAAGTTTTTTTTTTTTTTTTTTTTTTTTTTTTCCCCACGAGGACACGGGAGCCATCCCTTTGAAATGTAATTATCAAGAATAATTAATTGGGCTGGGCATATAGCTTAGTGGTATAGCGCTCACTCAGCATATGAAAGGCCCCAGGTTTGATCCTAAAAGGAAGAAGAAGAGGAGGAGGGGGAAAAGGAGGAAAAGTAAGAGAAGAAGGAGAAGGAGGGGAAAGAGAAGGAAGAGGGGGAGAAGGAGAAGGAGGAGAGATCTTCTATTCCAAGTCTCTATGTGAAAACAGGAGCCTGATTTCTATAAGCCACAATTAGCAAATATATATAACCTGGTCACATTGATCAAACTTCCTACAATATTTTCCACACTTTTACACCATCCACTCTGATGTTTAAAAAGTATTATTATTTTTTTAAAGAGAGAGAATTTTTTTAATATTTATTTTTTTTAGTTTTCTGCAGACACATCTTTATTTGTATGTGGTGCTGAGGATTGAACCCGGGCTGCACGCATGCCTGGCGAGCATGCTACTGCTTGAGCCACATCCCCAGCCCCTAAAAAGTATTATTTTTAAACAACTTTTGCTTCAACAGAATTAATTTGAATCTTTCCCCATTGCTATAGTTTTAAAGTAATGTCTTACTTGCCTATTTAATTGCATCCAGTACATTTTTCTTTGACAATATCCATAGCTCATTATCAACTTCTTAACATGAAATAAAATAGAGTTTCTACTATGTGATAAGAAATAGTAAGAAATCTTGGCCATCCATGAAATAGCTATCTGCCAATTGATTCAGGGTCTGATTTTATACAGATGACTATATCTGAAACATTTTGTTCTATTTTCATATCTGTTAACAGTGATTTTGCTTCAATTTATATTATTAAATATAATTATCTATTTTGATTCCAGATTCTGACATTATTAGAGTTGGTAATGATACAAAGTGCTTGCTGAAGCAGAGTCCCAGAAGGGCCATGTAAAAGAGTTAAAATGAAATTCAGTTAATATATGAATGTAGTCAGCATAAAAGTTTTACCTAGACAATTAGCTTTCAGAATACATATCACAAGAAAAACATAATGGATCTATTATCTTTTATTCTAGATATTAGCCTATTTTTTTTTTCCTTTGGCCAGAAAAGAAAAAAAAAAAAAAAAAAACATTTGCTTTTAGAAATAGAAATCTTTATCATGTACAAGGCCGTGGGTTAAATTCCTAGCACCAAAAGGAATAACAGAAAGAAAGAAAGAAAGAAAATTATTCTCTTCATTAACTTCTAAGAGAAAATAATTGACATATACTATTTGCCAAAAAAAAAAAAAAGGCTAGTCTAGGTCATATGTAATAGAACCTTAGTGTTCCTTCACCTAGATAATTCAAAAACTATTCAGTTGAGTTGATATGAAATGATTTGATGCCTAAAATAATAATTATTTTAATACTCAAAACTTTTTATTATGCTTTTTAGAACTATGAGTGAAAACACCAAATACAATCAAATTTTAGATTATATTTAAAATAAACTAAAATATTTAGATGGGGGCACTGTATGAGTTTCATTGTTCATTTCCATGCATGTAGTATTTGACAAAGTATATTATTAAAGAACTTCAAGCAAAACTAGAGAATATAAAACTCATGAACTAAATATATTGTACTTCCTAGTAGCACTAGATTGCTGTTCTTTCAAGGGGAAACATAAAGGAGGATTACATAAAGTAGGAGATTATAATGTCACCAGAGAAAAGATGTCTCTGGAGAAGAGTCAGAGGAGTTCTTGGGAAGAAAGTGGAAATAGAATCAGGAATAGTGGGATTTTTGTTTCACATATAGGAAAATAACTTTAGCATGCCCCATCACAGGCATAGACAGAGAATTATTTAGGACAGCAGATATATATTCAAAGGAGAATGCAGGCTATCTCAAAAGAGAGACACCTTTTGGGATACAGCAAAGAATACACATTCAAGAGAGAATGTGAGCTGTCTCATGAATGAGAAATGTTATTTGGTGGTTCCCTGCTCTTTTATAAAGAAAACTTGGTGAGGGATGGGTATGGGAAAGTATGTAGGAATGATATCAGTCTGGTCATCTCAAGAGGGTTTATGGTGATCTGGTCAATCTCAAGATCATTAGGCTAATGTGGCCTTCTTTATCAGATCAATGATAATGCTGAATGTCCCTCTAAATTATAGATTTCTCAAAATATAGTAACCCACCAGGCACGGTTATGCATGTACATAATCCCAGTGGCTTCAGACCCTGAAGCAGGAGGATTGCAAGTTCAAAGCCAGCCTCAGCAACTTAGAGAGACCCTAAGCAACTTAGTGAGAAGCTGTCTCTAAAGAAAATACAAAAAAAAAAAAAAAGGCTGGGGCTGGGGATGTGGCTCAGTGGTTGAGCACCCCTCAGTTCAGTGCTAAAAAATATAGTAAATCCATTTGATTAATCTACTGGGAGTTTAATTAACAGTGCTGAAGGTGATTATCATGAGCAAATGAATTTCAGGTTAGCTTGAAGATTTATGGATGTCCTAGAAATTTGAGGGTTACAGACTAGGAGAGAAACTGGCTTGTAAATGACAATTCTAGAAAAGTATGCAGAATTCTGAAATAAATTCTTACTTCTTTGTCCTCCTTTAGGTCTCCTTGTTACCTATTTTTTTTTCCGTAGTACCTCTACTAAAATAAAAGAAAATCTCAGAAACAATTTATGTCAGCAAATAATAGTTATTCCTAGATGCAAGGGTGATATTTAAATATTATTTGGCTTTGATGTCCTCAATTGTCCTTCTTTATTATTCTTCATATCATATGTGACTCCCTTACTCATTTCAAAAGTAGGAGGATTGTTATGGTTTAGCTGTGAGGTGTCTCCCCAAAGCTCACATGTGAGACAATGCAAGAAGGTCCAGAGGAGAAATGATTGGGTTGTGAGAGTCTTAAGCTTATTAATATATCAAGGCCCTTATAGGGATTGACTGGTAATTGAAGAGGTAGGGTGTGGCTGGAGGAGGTGACAATTGGGGTGTGGCTTTGGGGTATATATTTGTATCTGGTAAGTGGAGATGTCGCCCTCTCTGCTTTCTGATCATCAGGTTAGCCGCTTCCCTCTGCCACATTCTTCCGCCATGATGTTTGCCCTTACCTTGAGGCCTAAGAAATGAAACCTGCTGTCTGGGGATTGAGACCTTTGAAACTGTGGACCCCCCCCCATCCAATAAACTTTTCCTCCTTTACGTTGTTCTGGTTGGATTCTTTAGTCACAGCAGCAAAGAAGCTGACTAAAGCAAGCATATATTTATATATGCATTACAGTAAAATTTTAATGACCTCTGAAAAAAGAAGTGTTTCTGTAATGGGGAGAAGATAACACAGAAGAAAAGTAGAAGGCCAAAGAGAGAAGGAATGGAACTAAAATTAAAATCTTAAGTCTGGAAAAAATCTGTTTAATTTATCAAATCAGATTGGAATGTCTAATGGATGTTGTAGCCTGCACTGCACCCTATATGTTTACAGAGACTGCATAATTCTTATTATATTTATCTTCCTCATTTAAGGAGCATGTTTATCCTACTACTTCAGCGAGGTTTTGAATTGCAATGTTTATTTTGTTTTTGACCAGTCTCATAAATTTATCTCCTAATATTCTAGTATTTGTTCTTACTTCATGTAGAAAAAATTCTTGTTTTGTACCAAATAAGTTAATAATACTCTAGGAAAAAAAGTTTCTTTTATTTTTAAGTTAAGTGATTTATCAAAATTTTTGGCATGCTGACTTTCCACATGATTTCACACAATGCAATAAATGGATGACATAGTGGCAATAATTAGGCCTTTTCAGTTCAAATTGAAAATTTCAAATGAGAAATTTATGGTGCATTCACACACACACACACACACACACACACACATCTATATATTTGAAAGTTAACAAAAATTAATTTATAGATATTTAATTTATTTTATTTTTTTTCTGAAATACATGTAATATAAGTCCACGGGATCCTGAGACACTAATGAGGGCAAAAACATATTATTAACATTTATACATGATATAATATGATATATGTGACATATAGGAGTACATGTATATATGATAATATTCATAATGCAAGTATTATCTAAATATTTTTACAGGATAAAAAGTTGAGGAAGACACTAAAATATTCTAAATCTCCAACAATCAAAAACTGAAAAGGTAACTTTATCTCATGTATGACTAGAATGGAATATCAGTCTATACAGCAGAAAGTCTCAGTAATATTTATCAATATTATCTGTAATGGTTGTTGATGGTGCTAAGTAGAATAGAGTTTTGATACATACGTTGTTTAGCTCTCTATAGTTACTGACTCTCTGACATATGAAAACATATTATACTAGAGATGCCTTACTCTTGCTAGTAAATTAAATTGACATAAGGTTAACCAAAGGAAGTAAAATATACAGCATTTCGATTTCAATGTTTAGAATACTATTCAAAATTTGCTTATGAATTTTGAGATATGGATAGATAGAAAAACTTGAAGATTTGAAAACATGAATGCTGCTTTTGTTTCAGCCTGTGCATTTTATTCATATGCCAAGTAGTCACAAAGATTTTTAGAAGAAAATAAAGGGAGGTCTGTAAAATTTAACAAGATAAAAGATTTTAATAACTTCGGAGGAATATTGATAAACAAAAGGCTTTAATTCTTTCAAAACCTTGATTAAAATATTCAGAGTCTTCTGTTTCAAACTGCATAGAGATTTTAAAATTTTGTGTGTAGTTAAGTATAATAATTTCTTCAAATCATCTGTGGCTGTAAATAAAAGACACTTGTGTGATTATTAAAAGATGACTATAATAACTGTGGATTACATTTCTGGAGAGAATTCCTGTAATTATTTAGGACTTAACCTTTAGATTCATTAATGAGTATGTTGATGAAGAATGTTAATTTAGTGGAAGAAAATATTATCTGGTACATGATTATGAGCAGTACAAATGTTGACATTCATTTTAATGAAAATATTTATCAAAGGTATTTGTACATTTTTTAAAACAGTATACAAACACAAGTATATATGCATATATATATATATATATATATATATATATATATATATATATATATATATGATTTAATATCATGGAGTAATTCAGTTAGAATTTATTTTTTGAGCTTTTAAATTTAAAAAATGAGGCTCATGGAAAGAGCATTTGCCTGGTTTGTGTGAGGTAGTGGGACTGATCCCCACAATTAAATAAATAAATAAATAAATAAATAAATTAGAAATTTACATTGTTACATAAATAAATAAATAAATAAATAAAATATGAAGTTATGGGGCTGGAGTTGTGGCTCAGTGGTACAGCATTGTGTGGCCCATGTGAGGTTTGATCAGCAGTACCACATAAAAATAAATAAAGGTATTGTGTCCATCTATACCTAAAAATATTTTTAAAAAACATGAAGCTACAATTCAATAAATTAGGTACAAAGAAACCATTCATGGACCTAGAACCTAGATCAAAACAATGAATAGAGACAATTCCCAAAATGCCCTCTTTTGTGTTCTGTCTTCTAGTTCTCACTTATCAGGACACTGACTCCAAATATCAACTGTAATGTTTGTTTGTTCTAAAATTCAGTTTAGCAAATTCAGGGACATCTGGGTAAATTAAGAGATTTTAAATAGAGAAAATTGAGATCATAAGTTAAAAACAAAAACAAAAACAAACTCACCCAATATGTAGAAAGAAGTAGGTGTCTATATGGACAAAAAAAGGAATCTCAGCTTTTACTTTTCTCTAAGAACCCTAACAAGCAACTCTAGGGAAGACTGGGAAAAATCCTAAGACAGCATTTTTCATGTTGCTGGCTAGAGGTGAAGATTACCAACAGCCTACCCTTTCCCCATCTCTCTCATCTCTTCTAAAGTATCAAAATTTGCGTAAATGTGAAGGACAAGAAAATTATGACCCGTCAACACTGATGATGGAAATCCACTAAGACTGAGAGAAACAGGATGACAAAAAAGTATCTCTACCCTTCAAGGAAATCAGGAATGGCTAGTAGGCCCACAATTTATCTGAGGAAGGACAGATACAAATATGAAAGCTATGCTTAGAAGACCTAAGCTCCCATGCCTGCCTGAGATGTGGGCAAAACATCACAAAAATGTCATTTCTCTATTTTCTATTGTTTGGTTCCATTTTGATCATTTCTATTTATATGAGAGACGAAGCATTTATTTCATCTCATGAAATGTATTGCTAGAGAGCTACATGTATATTTTCTTTTATCTTTTTTGTATTATTCAAATCTTGCACAATTTTTCTAATAAGAATTGAGTTAAAGTAACTTTGAAACACAGCTGTAATTGTTTAAAGGCCCATATTTTTCTAGAAAACAACTCATATGGAAGTTCAAATCCAAGTGGTCAGTAAATTCAATCTCAGCCAAACTTCTGTTTAATACAAATTTTCATGTTATAGACATAGAAAGAGAAAAGGCATGCTCATAAAAACCACTTCCTTCAGTATCTCTCATGGATGAGCAAAATAGGTTTGGGTAATTACTCAGCTGGCAAATATTTCTCAGTGTGTAGATCTTATGGTTTGTACTGTCATGAATAGTCAATTCACTCAATTTTATAGTGTGAAAGCTACAGTGATAGGCTGTGTAAACAAGTAACATTGGCTGTGTTCCAATAAAATTTTATTTAGAAACACTGATGTGAATGCAATATATTTCACATATCACACAATATTATTATTATTTGGCTATTTTTTTCCAAATATTTATAAATAAAATTTAATTCCAAAGTCATAGACTATATTATGACAACAACCTTGATTTAACAGGGCTAATTTGGTTTGTGTGGCACAGTCATACAATAAGTTGCTTATTAAATAAAAACGTTATGAGGCATCTGAATATGTAAGAAAAGGTGCAGTCTGAAGAGACAAAGCAATCATCAATATAAGAATCAAAAATATAACAGGTATTGACATAATGAGACAGGAAAATTAGAATAACTGAATAACATGTTAAAATCTCTAATAGAAAAATTAGGCAATATGTAGGATCATATAAATATTCTTCAGCACAGAGATCACAGCCATCAAAAAGAGCCAAATGTGAATGCTAGAATTTAATACAAAATGTAGGAAATGGTGAATATGTTTGAAGGGTTCACCAGTAGATTCAAAGCACTGAGAAAGAATCAGTAAACTCTGATGACAGATAAACAAAAAAATTTCATATTGAAACAAAATAAGAAAGAACACTGAAAAACTAAAAATAACACCAAACAACATAAATCATTCAGGAGCTGTATATCACTAACAAATAGTTTAACAAATATGTATTCTGAAATCCTGAAGAAAAAGTAAGATAACAGAATGGAAGAAATATTTAAAGAAGTAATGGCCATTTAGATTCCAAAATTTGTGACAGAGAAGAATATCAGAAAACATCAAGCAAAATTTAAAGCAAATGAAGCCACATTTAGCCCTACCATATGTGAAGGGCTAATAATCAAAGAGAAAGAAAAATTGTTGAAAATTCCCAGCAAAAGGAAAAAAGAAAAACTAACAGATAAGCAGAAAAAAAGAATTAAAGCTGGATTGTCTGTCAGAAACTATATAAGGAAGCAATTGACTTAAGGATACATATCTCCTGTGACTTCTTTCACATCATAATAGTAGAGTGGATATATAATTTAAAACAGGCAGGATAAAAGGAAAAAGATGAAGTAACATCTCCCATCCTAATATCAAAAGTAAGGCAAAATATTTTCAGATAAAATAGGTTTCAAAATATGAAATTACCAGAGATAAACAGGGATATTATAAAATCATAAGGGCATGAATAGTCTTAGAAGATATCAAGCAATCTTAAATGCACATAGATCTAATAATAAACTTTCAAAATAAACAAGTTAAAAGGAAAAATGATAACTCCAAACTTACGTTTTAAAACTATAGCATTGACTTCTCAATTGTTCATAGAATTTGTAAGCAGAAACTCAGTAATGAAATAGCCAACTTGAACAACATATATCAGGCATATGCTTCATTAGTGTACCTGAGAAGTTACCCAATTTAAACCATATACTGAGCCATAAAGCAAAACTTCAAAAATTAAAAAGAATAAACATAATACAAAGTATATTTTTAGACTTGGAAGGGCACAAATCAATAATAAAATAATATCTGGAATGGTTTCAAAATTAAACATCACATTACTTTAATTCAAAAGTTAAAAAGAAATCCCTAAGTAAATTAAAATTATTTCAGAGTAAATTGAAAAATATAAAATTAAACATAATGGGTAGAGGTAAGCAGTGTTCAGAGAAAAATTCATATTATAACATGCTTACATCAGAAAAAAAAAAAACTTAAGCTCAGTAAGCTGAAATTTCACCAAAGACTCTATAGAAGAAAGGTAAAGGAACAAAGACAATCAAATCAATACAAATAGGAAGAAAGAACCAATAAAAATTAGAGCAAAAATCCATAAAATTGAATATCAAAAAAAGGAAAATATCAATGGAATGAAATCCTGGTTCCTTCAAATGATCAATAAAATTGGTAAACTGCTTGGGTAATTAAGGGTTAAGCAGAGAAAACAAGTTACTAAATAGTTAACAAATGAGAGACATCTACAGAGATTCAGAGGATAATAAGGTAATACAAGAAACTTCTGAGTACATAAATTAGACAACTAAGAAGAAACGGATAAATTACCTAAAATATATAAACCATAAAATGAACTCAAGAATCAATAGGTAAATTGAATCATCTACTAAAATCTTGCCAAAGTCAAATTTTCTAGTTAAATGTTGTCACTGGTGAATTTCTAGATTTTTTTCAAATATCACAGAATTTATGAATTTTAAGTGTGCAGCATCATGTTTTAATAAATTTACCTAGTAGTGAAAGCATCAACATAATTGAGCTATAAATAAATTTATCACCTTGATAATTATCAGATTTTAAGAAATAACAGCAATTCTACACAATCTGATCATACACAACCCTGGAAAATACACCATGCCACTGGATATCTAAACTTATCCCTGATAAATAAAAAAAAAAAATAAAGAAAGAAATAAAAAGGTACAAATACTCTGAAAATAATTTGGTAGATTTTATATCATTAAATGTATAGTTACCAAATGACACAGCAATCACACATTTATCTTAGAGAAGTAAAATTTTATGATGACTTTAAAAGTTCTACCTATTTCTAGGATTTTTATTTGTAATATGTAGTAAACTGGGAACATCCAAATGTCCTTCATTGAGAAAATATGTTTAACACAAAATTTTGATGCATGCTTGTAATCAATTTGTATAGAAAGTTATGTGTGAAGAGGTTAATACCACAACATTTCTGCCTTCCTCCACTGCCTGTTGGATATCAGCCCTCTTGGCTAATGCTCCCTCCTCTTCCTGACCTCTAAATATTGGAGTAACTAGGACTCTTCTCCTTTCTACTCCACAAACCAAATAATGTCATTCCATCCACAGCTTAACTACTTATCCATGCACTTTTATCTTCAAATTAAATTCTGTGACCTTGATCTCTCCCCTGAACTCCCAACCCATGCTTCCAATTACTTAGACTGCTTATGCACTTAGTTCCCATGAGGTACCTCCCCTTTAACCTTTCCAGACCCAGTCCCTGAATCCCTTGCTCCCCAAGTCTTACTGCTCCAATAGTATTATTCATCTCCGTAATTAAGACAAGAATTCACTCTATAGTACAGATTAAAACCCTGGAGTTAGGTTTTGTTGGTCAGATCTTCATTGCCATGACCAAAATACTTGACAAGAACAACTTAGAAAATAAAGTGTTTGGGGGGCACAGAGTTAGAGGGCACAGTTTTAGAGGTTTAGTTCACAGTTAGCCAGTCCCACTGATTACATTCATCTGGGCCTGAGGTAAGGTATAACATCATGATGGAATTGTGTAGCAGAGGAAAATTGCTCATCTCATGGTAGCCAGGAAGAAGAGAAGGAGAAGGAGAGAGAGAGAGAGAGAGAGAGAGAGAGAGAGAGAGAGAGAGAGAGAGAGAGAGAGAGAAGGAAGATAGAGAAAGAGAGGGAGGGAGGGAGGGAGAGAAGAGGGGGAGGAGGAAGGGAACCAAAGACAGACCTACTTCCCATGTCCACACCCCCAGTGACCCTCCTCCTCCATGCATTTCCCACCTGCCACATTCAGCCTTCAATGGATTAATCCAGCAAATGGATTAATTTACCAATGAGATCAGAACCCTAATCATTGCCCCAAACTTCACTTCTAAACCTCACTGCATTCAGAATTATGCTCCTCAAACATAAACTTTTCAAGGGACATTTCAGATTCAAACCATAACACAGGCTGAGGCAGAGGAGAATTTTTTGTCTGAGAAACATGATGAGACCCTGTCTCAAAAACAAAAACATACACAAAATCATCTGGAGTCACCAGGTCCTAGGTTTATCTCACATCCTATATCTGATCCATCAACTTCACTCTAACAATCTATCAGTCCCAGACACCATTCTGTCTTGCCTGGATATTTTAATAACTTTGTAACTGATGTGTGTTTCTTCTGTCCTTGACTCTATTCATAGATTCTTCTCCAAATATTGGCCAGTGCTTCTTTTAAAACTCAGATCAGAACTTCAGCTCAGAACCCCCCAAAGACTTCCTATCTCCCTCAGAGTAAAGTCCAAGGTCCTTACCAGGACCTTCAAGGCCTACTTGACCTGGCCTCACTAACTTTCAGAGCTCATTTTCTAACCTGCTTACCTGTGCTCACTCAACACCAGCCGAAACAGTGGTCTCCTCAAGTCCACCTAGATATTCCAGTCCTGGATCTCTTTACTATTCTCTTTTTCAGAATTTCCCGCCATGAATATTCACAGGGCTTGTTATTCACTTCATTGACTTTTTTTCTCAAGTAGTACCTTCTGCCATTGAGGGAAAACAAGCCCATAAGTCATTTCTGTCCAACCAGAGAAATTTCATTCTAACTGCCTTACTTTCTGACTGCCATTTTCCTATAATGGCTGCACACCTTTTTAAAATCTCTACTTCTCCAGCCTTACCTTCCTCCTAAGTACATGTTAAAAGGCATTCAACCCAAGAAAACTTTCCCACCACATGACAACAAAAGGAGGTTGGTGATGGAGATGTAGAAGGGCTTAGGCAGTCAGGACAAGATGGTGAGTGGCGAGGTTGGGGACAGGGCCCGAACAAAGAAGCATGGAAACAATCTTTTAACGAGGTCAACTTCCTGCTTTACAAAAGTGCTCTTGGACACAAGCAGGGGACCAAATCAAGAGAAATGCTTCCACGCTCATGCTCCTAAGTGGGGGATCCAATAGAAAAACGAAAACAGACTTGTGGATGGGGGAAGCACTAATAAATAATAGTGAGGAGCATGTGGCCCGGGGAGGAAATAAGGAAAGAATAAAATTCCAGAGACTATAAAAAGAATAGGACAAATATCCTCCAAAAAATGTCCAGCTTTGGGGGGCCCCTTCTCTTCAGAGAACTCCATCTCTGTATCTATGTTGCCTTTGCAAAAAAACTTACTTCTTGCTTGCTATCTCTGTGTCCTGATCTTCAATTCTTTGCTGAATAGTGACAATGAACCCAGCACCCCTAGACAGTAACAGAATTGGGGGCTCATCCAGGATAGAAACCATTGACTCAAATGTTAGTAACACTCATGTTAAATAGTTGATTAGACCTTTGATCGTCCAGCACTTCTGTGACTCTCAGGTCTGCGAAGCCCCCAGCCATGACTATCATGGCTGAATTCTCAGACTGACTTTTTTTTCCCTCTTTCTCTCCTCTTGGCAACAACATGAGTAATAGGCCCTATCTTCCATGACAGAATCAGCAATATTTCTTTCCCTCCTTATGGGAACAGTTTGTCAGTTAAGACTAAGTCACTCCTAACTTGTCTTTACCTTATGCAGAGACCTTGTCCTTTTTGTCAGGATAGTTATCCCTGATCAAAAGGCCCTATTATAGAGGTATTTCTTGTCTTTTAGAAACCACTACCTCTCTCTTATGGCTTTAAGGACCCACCAAAATAAAGGGAAAAAAGTAATAGAAAAAAAGGGGATATCATTATGACCATCACAGGGCTTCTCCTGGGTTGATTTATAGCAGCTGGTGGGAACCTCCTTGCACAGAAAAAAAGACCCATAAATGTGGGATGAGTGATCATGTTAGTAGTTCAGGAAACTCTCATCATCTCAGAGAGTCCAGCATAAATCAGTTTATACACAAATGCCTCCTTTCCAGAATCTTGTTGTCCTGAGAATTCTGTATCCTTTTTTGACAGTAATAAGGTGGGAATAACATTCTTTTCAGGGATAAAAGCATCAGAGAGAGCTTAATTGCAAAAACAATATCAGGGACATGGACCAGAGGCCATGGGTAAGTAAGCTTGGATAGTTCCTACTAGACATGGTCCCCCTCCAACAGACTCTGCTCCAAGTCAGTCCACCTGATTCATAGGCCAGAGTTGGCCTTCCAGATTTGTAAAAGTGTGAGGTGAGGATTGGGCCACTCCCATCAAGACCTTTTTCTTTATTTCTCTCCAGATGGGATCCAATTCTTCTAAGATCCCACAAGGCTCTTCTCTATACACTCTGCTCAAAAACTGGTACAATTTGGAACACCCAATTAAAGAGAAAATCTTTGATCTTCTTTTGGACTGAGCCTTGGCCTCAGTTTTCATGAGGAGATGAAGTGGCCACCTAAAGAGACATTAAATTACAGTACTATTCAGCAATTAGATCTTTTCTGTAAATTGGAAGGTAAATGGAGTGAGAGTCCATATGTATAATTGTTCTTTTATCTTAGAGATCACAAAAAAGAATTGCAAGCTTCATACTCAGACACTAGTGACAATCTTGCTGTAAGCTAGCCACCAAATCCCCAGAACAGAAAAATTTATTGACAGAGGAAAATAAAATTTTACCAGTAACACACGAAATTCCCTCAGCCCCATCTGAAGGAAAAAATAGGTCCTAACACTGCTTCCCCTTTATATTCCAAATTAAAAGGATTGGAGCCCAGACCTCCTTATCTATGGACAAAATTTACCTATGATTCCAGATTTGCTAGTAAATCTGCTGCTCAGGGCATATTTCCTTTCAGAGCAATGCTGAGGGCAGGGGATTTGGACCAAAGATAGTACATGTGCCTTTCTTGTTAACTGAATTAAAAGATATAAAGAAAGACTTATGTAACTACACTAAAATCCCAGAGCAATATCTTCAAACTTTCAGCAGTTATCAAATCTTTATGACTTAGAATGGGAGGTTGCATTTTTTAAGTTAAATTATTTATTTATTCTAATTTGTTATAATGATGGCAGAAAATGCAGTTCAATTCTTATTACACATATAGAGCACAATCTTCCAAGTCACTGATTGTACACAAAGTATTTTCACACAATTCATGTCATCACACAGGTGTTTAGGGTAATGTTGTCTATCTCATTCCACCATCATTTCTACCCTATTGTTCCCTCTCTTCCCCTCTCTCCTTTGCCTTATCTAAAGTTCCTCCATTCCTCCCATGCTCCCCACTCCATCGCCATTATGATTCAGCATCCTCATATCAAAGAAAACTTTCAGACTTTGTTTTTTGGGGGATTGGCTTGCTTCACTTAGCATTATATTCTCCAACTCCATCCATTTACGTGAAAATGCCATGATTTTATTCCCATTTAATGATGAGTATTGTTTCATTCTGTATATACACCAAAGTTTCCCTATCCATTCATCTACTGAAGGACAACTGGGTTGGTTCCACAATTTAACTATTGTGAATTGTGCTGCTATAAACATTTATGTGGCTGTGTCCCTGTAGTATGCTGTTTTAAGTCCTTTGGGTACAAACTGAGGAGTGGGACAGCTGGGTCAAATGGTGGCTCCATTTCAATTTTCTAAGGAATCTCCATACTGCTTTCCAGAATGCTTGTACCAATTTTCAGACCCATAAGCAATGTATAAGCGTGCCTTTTTCCCCACATCCTTGCCATCACTTATTGTTGTTTGTATTCTTGATAGTTGCCATTCTGACAGGAGTGAGACGAAATCTTAGAGTAGTTTTGATTTGCATTTCTCTAATTGCTAAAGATGTTGAACATTTTTTTGTATGTTTGTTTATTGATTGTATATCCTATTCTGAGAAGTGTCTGTTCAGTTTCTTGACCCATTTATTGATTTTTATTTTTTGGTATTAAGGTTTTTGAGTGCTTTATATATCCTAGAGATTAGTGTTCTATCTGGTATGCTTGTGGTAAAGATTTGCTCCAATTCTGTAGACTCTCTATTCTCTTTACTGATTTTTTCTTTTTCTGAGATGAAGCTTTTTGGTTTTAATCCATTCCATTTATTGATTCTTGGTTTCAACTTTTGTGCTATAGGAGTCTTTTTAAAAAAATTGGGGCCTAATCTGACATGATGGAGATTTGGGCCTACTTTTTCTTCCATTAGGTACAAGGTCTCTGGTTTAATTCCTAGATCTTTGATCCACTTTGGGTTGAGTTTTGTGCATGGTGAAAGATAGAGGTTTAATTTCATTTTGTTAGATGTGGATTTCCAGTTTTCCCAGCACTATTTGTTGAAGAAGCTATCTTTTCTCCAATGCATGTTCTTGGCACCTTTGTCTAATATAAGATAACAGTAGTTTTGTGGGTTAGTCTCTGTGTCCTCTATTCTGTACCACTGGTTTACAGGTCTATTTTGGTGCCAATATCATGCTGTTTTTGTTACTATTGTTTTGTAATATAGTAATGCCACTAGCTTCACTCTTCTTCCTAAGGATTGATTCGAATATTCTGGTGCTCTTATTTTCTAGATGAATTTCCTGATTGCTTTTTCTATTTCTATAAGGAATGTCATTGGGATTTTTATTGGGATTGCATTTAATGTGTATAGTGGTTTTGGTAGTATGATCATTTTGCAATATTAATTCTCCCTATCAAAGAACAAGATAGATCTTTCTATATTCTAAGGTCTTCTTAAATATTTTTCGTTAGGATCTTGTAGTTTTTATTGTAGAGACCTTTCATCTCTTTCATTACGTTGATTCCCAAGTAGTTTATTTTATTTTATTATTATTTTTTGAGACTATTGTAAATGGGGTGGTTTTCCTAGTTTCTCTTTCAGAGAATTTATCACTGATGTACAGAAATGCCTTTGATTAAGGTATTGATTTTATATCCACCTACTCTTCTGAATTCATTCATTGGTTCTAGAAGATTTCTTTTGGAATGTTTTGGGTCTTCTAGGTATAGAATCATATCATCTTCAAATAGTGACAATTTGAGTTCTTCTTTTCCTATTCATATCTTTTGTCTGTCTGATTGCTCTGGCTAGAGTTTCAAGAACTATGTTAAAAAGAAGTGGTGAAAGAGGGCATCCCTATCTTGTTCCAGGTTTTAGAGGGATGATTACAATTTTTTCCATTTAGAATGATGTTGGCCTGGGGCTTAGCATAGATAGCTTTTACAATGTTGAGGTATGTTACTGCTATTCCTAGTTTTTCTAGTGTTTGAACATGAAGGAATATTGTATTTTATCAAATGCTTTCTCAGCATTTATTGAGATGATCATATGATTTTTATCTTTGAGTCTATTGATGTGATAAATTACAGTTATTGATTTCCATATGTTGAACCAACCTTGCATCCCTGGGAATAACCATACTTGATCAAGGTGCACTATATTTTTGATATGTTTTTGTATTCCATTTACCAGAATTTTATTGAGAATTTTTGCATCTATATTTATTAGACACATTGGTCTGAAGTTTTCTTTCTTTGATGTGTCTTTGTCTGGTTTTGGTATCAAGGTGATATTGTCCTCATAGAATGTGTTTGGAAGTGTTCCCTCTCTTTTCTATTTCATGAAATTTTAACTTCTTTGGAAAAACAAAGGTCTTAGAGGTCTTTTTACAAAAGCCATTGTAACAGGAGACAACTACTGTACAGCAAGGGAATGGAATGCATGGCTGGCAGTAGTTGGAATATCCCCAAGGGGAGTCAGGCAGTTCTCCTAACTGAACAAATCTGGAATGCTGACAGAGAAAAAAAGTGAATGGAATAGGCATCACTTTATATAAAAGAATTGAGGAAGGCCTATGTTAATCCTTTCAATTATGCCCATCTGACCACTGAGATTCAATGAGAAAATCAGTCACCTCTTACCATTCTACAGAGACTCTGGGAGGACATTACCAAATACACTATATTCATCCAGGATCACAGATGGAGGAAATCATTCTAAAAGAAAAATTCTTGACTCAATCTGCTCCAGACCTACAGAGGAAGCTCCAAAATCTGCCTGCAGAACTAGACAAAATCTTGGACCAATTAGTTGAGGCGACTACAAAAGTCATCTATAATCATGAGCTAAGGAAGGAGAAAAAGAAGGACAAATGACATGGAGAACTAGTGGAAGCCATGCAAGCAGGTGCCTAGGGGTAATCTTCCACCTCCTCTTTCTCTTGCGGGAAAGAAGGCTATTTCAGAAAGAATTGTCCCCATATGCATTGACTGTATTAGATTGCCTTCTGGACTTTATCTTCTGTGTTGGGGAACCATCAGAAGGCTAGATGTACTCAGAACCTGTCATCTGTCATCTACCAGTTCTTAAAGATAAATCGCAGAAACTTCCTTCATGGATCCATGAATAAAGTCCAACTTGAGGAGCCCCAGGAAAACTTGCTCATGGACAGTCCCCAGATAAACTTTTGGCTTGACATGGGAGCTTGATTCTCTGTCCTGCCCTTCTCTCCTGGACCTAGGTACTAAGATAAAGTAACAATTCAAGGCATATAGGGCTGTCCCCTAGAGCAATATTTCACTAGACCTCTTGCTAGTTCTTAGGGTGATTTCCATCTCTATCACTCATTTCTCATTCTGCCAGAGACTCCCACCCATATCTTAGGAAGAGACCTATTAACTCAATTAAAAGTAAAATTGTTGCCACTAGGGAATATTGCTGTATACCCTTAATAGAGGCAAAAGTGAGCCCACGGTTTGGTCAGATAACAATAGAATGAGAAGGGCATGGACTGCAAACCCTGTTGTAATTCACCTTAAGGATCATTTCTAATTTCCACATCAAAAACAGTATCCTTTAAAACCTGAAGCTAAGAAAGGAGGAATACTGAGTTTGAAACAACAGGGACTTCAGGTAGAGAACTCTAGCCTTTATAAAACTTCTACATTGGGGGTCCCAAAGTGCCCCAATAAATGGTGCTTAGTTTAAGACCTTCATATAATCAATGAAGCAGTAGTCCTTATAAGTCCAGTTGTCCCAAATTCATGTACTTTCCTTACCCAAATTCATTTCCCTTTGAGAATTCTACCCATAAGTCAGGACAAGTTACCTAGGATAGTCTTTATCCAGGGATTTATAGGCAGTCCCCATCTATTTATAGAAGTACTCCCACAAGACTTCATGGAATGGTCATACCCTGATACGATGCTACTTCAGTATGTAGATGAACTTCTTTTTTTGTGCACATTTTGATAAAATGATTTCTGTGGGCATTGGCTCTCTTCTCATTTTTCTGGCTATTACAGGATATAAAGTCTCCTGAAAGACTCACTTATGCCTATCTTGGGTTACTTACTTGGGCATGATACTGGAAGTTGAAACTCAAAAACTTGGCTCCTAAAGAATTCAACCTGTACTCTCATAACCCCTTTGTCAGACAGTAAAACAACCCAGGGCCTTTCTGGGAACAACTGGATATTGTAGAATTTAGCTCCCTGGATATGCCAAAAATATAATATTCCTGGATATTCTATAAATGAAGGCCTTAAAAAAACACAGAGGCATTCAAAAGCAGTAATTAATTGGACCCCAGAAGCAAGGAAAGTCTTCAATTCATAAAAAGCAGCTCTTATCCAGGCCCTGGCTCTAGGCCTCCCACTCAGTCAACTTTTCAATTATATATTACACAAAGGAATGGAGTGGCACTAGGAATGATTACAAAATCATTACGGATCATGTCCCAGCCAGTGTGATATCTAAGTAAAGAATTTGGTAAGGTGGCCAAGGGGTGGCCTGAATGTCTTAGAGCTGTGACTGCAGTGGGATTATTGGTTCCTGAGGCAAATAAACTTACTCTGGGAAGGCCCCAAACTGTATTTACCTCCCATGACATAGGAGGAACACTAAATTCTAAAAGTAAACTCTTGTTAACAGACAGCCATATACTCAAATATTAGGCCCTATGTTGGAAGCATTTGAAATTATCTGAAAGATTTGTCATAACCTCAACCCAATCTCTTTCTTACCTGAGATTGAGCAAAAACTTCTTCACTCCTGTGAGGAAGTTTTAATGGAAACTTATGTTCCAGACCAGATTAATCTGATCATTTTATAGATAATCCCAATCTCATTCTAGACACCAGTGGGACTTCATGGGTAATTGATGGGACTCAGAGATCTGGATATGCAGTAGTGACAGATTTTGTGGTTCTTGAATCAGGGCCTATTCCTACTAATAGCAGTGCTCAGGTGGAAGAATTAGTTGCCCTCACT
>NW_026692326.1:0-37758 GCF_021218885.2 Marmota monax
TATATATATATATATATATATATATATATATATATATATATATATATATATTAAAAATTTTTAAAAACAAAGCAAAAGTGAAATAAGCCATTCCCATAAAAACAAAGTCTAAATGTTCTCTCTGATATGAGACTGCTGACAGTGAATAAGTGGAGGAAGGAACAATAGTAATTCATTGGATTAGACAAAAGGGGTGATGGTAAGATAGTAGAATGAATTAAACATAACTTTCCTATGTTTATATATAAACATACCACCAGTGAAACTCCACATCTTCTACAACCACAAGAATGGGAAGTTACACTTCATATATATATATAATATGTCAAATGTATTCTAATGCCATAAATATTTTAAAAAATATTAATAACAAAATAAATCAATGAAACAACACAGTAGCATCTTTCATTCCCATTAATCTCAACTGCAATGTAAAACATTTTTATAAATACAACTTAATACAAAGTGAAATTAAATTCTTGGAAGAGGCAGTATTTTAAGATGTCTATAGAACCGATACTAGAATTCTACAAAATTACAAAAAGCCAACAAGTAATAAAATATCTAGCATAAAACAGCTAATCATTGAAAAAAGGGCAATCAACAAGGTTGACAACTTAGTAGGTTCTATATAAAGAAGACTATTGGTTCCCTGGTAAATTCTACCAAATATTCAAATAGACACCACTTCTTCTCAAACTCCACCAAGAAGTAAAAGAGGAAGGAACAATTCCCAACTCATTTTACAGTACCAATATTATCCTGATACCAAACTCAGTTAAAGACATCACAGAGAAAACTAAAACTTATGATCATTATGAGTAGAAATTCAACAATCCTTTTTAAAAAGTAACAACCCAAATTCAGCAACATATTAAAAAGGTTTTGTATCTTTGCAACTAGCATTTATTCCAGGAATTCAAGAATGATTCAACATATTAAAATGGAGTGTAACTGGGCATGGTGGATGCAAGCCTATAATCCCAGCAACTCTGGAGGCTGAGACAGGAGGATCACAAGTTTGAAGCTAGACTAAGCAGTTAGTCAGGTCCTCAGCAACTTGATGAAACCCCAACTCCATTAAAAATAAAATGGGCAAGGGATGAAACTTAGTGGTAAAGCAACTCTGAGTTAAATCTCCAGTACAGCCATACCCCCAAAAATGTTGTATAGATGATAGTCTTGAGATATTATTACCAAACTAGAAATGAGAGAGATGGCCAAGACTAACTCCGACATCATGCAAGATTCTCACCTTGCTGGGCACATACTTCTGTAGTGAATGCAAGATACATTTCACACCAGATCATTGAAGGAATTGACAATATTAGTAATCACATCCTTGATTAGAGAAAAACACTCCAAATTTATACCTCAGACTCGGGTGGAAGAGTGTAAAAGCAGAAATAAGATATTGCCACAGAAAAAAGTTGAAGATTGCTAGAGGTTTATGCTGAAATCTGGAACACTATTTATCTGAGCTAAGAATGGTTTCTTGCAGCTAACTACTATGTGTAGAAAGGCCTTATATTATAATGGGCATTCTTATCACATACTATGTACTTAGTTAATATTGAGTATTTTCCCCCAGTTTTTTTAACATAGTATATTTATGTCTAGGACCTGGTCAGTCATGCTATTAATTATTAAACACTAAAACTTTGAATAATGTCAATTATGTAGTACACCATTAATAGTGATCATTTGATGGAGAAAAAGCATTTGACAAAATCTAATACTGTGCCATAATTAGACACACATACATACACACGCACACACATACAAAAAAAAGAAGCTAAAAAGAAAACTCCCACAATCTGGTGAAGGGCATTTATGAAGGGCATTTATGAAAAATACAACATATTTATTAAAATTTACAACCACAAAAATTAGGCAAAAAAAAAAAATAATAAAGTATCCACTTGAGAAAGAAAGAAGAAAAACTATCTATTTGCAGATGGCAAGATCTTGCATTTAGTAAACCCTAAGCCTGTTATGGCAGTGAATTCATGTAACACCTTGGGAGGCTATGTGGGAGGCTGAGACAGGAGGGACACAAGTTGGGGGCCAGTCTGCTCCATTTAGTGAGACCATGTCTGAAAATAGAAAACAGCTGGGGATGGTCGAGTGTTTGCCTGCAATGCATAAGTTCCTGGGTTTCATTTGATCCCCAGTACCACACACAATTTTTTTCTCTCTCTCTTTCAGACACACACATACACACACCCCTAAAGAATACACACATGTGCACACACACAGTAAGAACTAATAATAAATAAGTTCCATTTCTATTTCGCGGAATAGTTTGAGGTGCACTTGGTAGTATTCTGGCTAGTCAGTTTTCTCTCCTTTCATCTTCAGCCCTTCCCAGGAAGCCAGCCAGGTGATTATTACTGCTGCCACATTTTAAGGATGAGAAAAATGCTAAGTGACTTTTCCAATGTCAAAAGCCAGACAGTGTTGGTTCCTGAGCTTTGTTCTCCAGAGAGCAATGCTCTTCCCTTCCTAGAGGCATTGGTCCCAGCCCCTCAGAGCCTCCCTTACAACCCCAGGAAACCCACTTATCTGGACCTAGAACAGACAATCAGGTCAGCCATAAAAAGCAGCCAAAACATGTTTATAAGGATTAAACAGTCATGGAGATATGGCACTCCCAATAGGAGAGTGAGTGAATGGTAGAGCTCAAGAGGACTTCATATGGGGCTCACATCCTGGCATCACTGGGTGGGATGGGGCCTCCTATTGCAGCACTGGGCTGATGGGAATTTAAACCCAGAATCAGTACATGGAAGGTCTCACTGACCTCCACTCACCAGCTCACAATCAAGTCCCTGAGCTTCTAGAGGCAACACAAAGGAGAAGGATGGCACCACAACTCACTAAAAGGGCACTTGGGTGGGTCACCGTGGGTTACCCAACCCACTGCACTACTAGTGCTCCACTCCATGTTTTACAAGGGACTTCAAGTAAAATTTTCCAATTAAAAAAAAAGAATCTCCTTTAAATTATTATAGACTACTGGACTACTCTCAGTCCACGTTAATAGCTGAGGAAACTGAGGCCCAGCAGGGTAAGAGGCTGGTCTAAGGCCAACCAGCAAGTTAGCAGTGCAGTCTTTTCTCTTTGTCTATCCAGACACACGTGGGTGTGCTCAGAAGCCCTGTGACTTGGACCCTGCAGGTTCATAATCCTGCTTCTTAAGCTCCAAATGCTTCAACTTCAGGGCCAGCCTTACCTCAGGAGCTTCCCCCAACACACATGCAACCCACAGATATCTGCTCCCAATGCACACCTACTACTCCTCACTTCCTAGATAATTTCAGCCTCACCACTTACTGGGGGGGGAGGGGGTGCTGCCTATGTGTGTCAAAATCCAGTTTTGAGAGTTGGGTCCAGAAAGTCTGTGGGATGAAGTATCTTGGTGACTTCAGGGCCTCCGTGGGCTCCCACTCAAGTCTCCTTCTCCTTCTGGAGCCACACCATTTCTGACATATTCCTGGGGACCAAGAGGCCAAATGAAAGAGTCACTACCCACCTTGGCCTGTAACACCACCCTCACCCTTCAGCTTGGGAAGCACAGAGCCCAGGGCTCTGATCCAGGAGCCTCATCCAGATTGAGGCTCCCCTCTACCTCATTTGGGACAAAAACATAGAAAGGTAAAAAAGAGGGAAATTTCTAGAGGCTCCCAGAGTGCCGTGGAGAAAACCCCAAAGGAAAGGAACAGTAACTGTCAGGGCCTGTGGGGCTGAGGGAAGGGTCCAGGGAAGAAGACCCCAGCTTCACCCCACCCCACCAGCCTCAGGGTCCACCATTTGAGCCTCTGGTTGACCAACACCCTCAGGTCCCAGTGGTGCACAGAGGGTGACATAACATTTCCTGGCATAGTCCTGGTCGAAGGGGTAGTCCCCCTGAAGGAATTGGCCCTGGAGAGAGATGGGAATGGAAAGAGGAGTTCAGAACCATCAGGACTGGGCAAAGCCATCACCCAGTGATCCTCCCTAAGTTGGTCAGCTAAGTCAGGACTCAACCCAGGCCTAGAGCCAGACTTCAAGGCCATGGAGGCCCAACAGTTACCCAGGGCCTCCTGTCTTCTAGGGTTCCTAGGAAGAGTGACCGCCCTCAACTCATATATGAGCAGCTTTCCCCAGAAACTGCTGACACTGAACCCACCTCTCCTCCCTTCTCAGGGCTCCCTCATCATCTTTTACCTCCCTATATACCATCCTTGCTCTGTCTAAATTGGCCACACATGTCCTCCCACCATATCCTTCCAGATAATTTTTAAGATCTTTCTTGTCCTGCTCAACTGCCCTAAAGAAGTGTCACCACCGGATTCCCACTTCACTTTCCCACCTCTCATTTTTCTTAAACACATTGAATTTCACATTCTGATAAAGCAGTGGCAGCAGGAATGCCCAAACCTATTTTCCTAGTCAAAAATCACAGGGCTCAGGGAAATCTGGGCTGAAGGCCTTTAGTAAACAAAGAAGTAAAGGTTAAGCTCAAAGGTCAAGTCCTTCCTTGGACTCTGAGTGGCTTCTCTTCTCCCTTATTCCATTTTATCCCTCCCCCCACTTCATCCATTGGCCTCATCCCTTTCCTCCCCCAAGATAAGGCTGAGTCTCACCCCTACTTCAAGAGCTTTAGCTAGCAAATATTCTGTCACAATGGGAGGAGGCCAAGAGTAACTCTGTCTACCCAAACTCTCCCATGGTCCACACTTGAAGACTTTGCTCTTCAACACTATTCTTCACTAGAATGAACTAGAGTTCCACATCAGGGCAGCTTTGGAATATCCCACCATGTCCAAAAAGCAACATGAATCATTGTACTCAATTAGGTTGTGCCTCCTCTAAGGTGTTCACAGCACTTAAGATACTATTATCCAGCCAGGTGCAGTGGTGCATTTAATCTCAATGACTTGGGAGGAGGATTGCAAGTTCAAGGCCAGTCTCTGCAACTTAGCAAGGCCCTCAGCAACTTAGAGAAATGTATCTTAAGACAAAATGGAAGTTGTAGCTTTACATAGTACCAGAAAAAATTAATGGCAGAGCATTAAAAAAATGCAGAATTTTTAAATTTGGAAAAGAATTTTTGATTAGGTATTTTTAAAGTATAGAAAATGTTGATTATACATAAGATATAGAAAAAATCTTAAAAAAATGGTAATTAATAATTTTTTAAGAACTGAGCAGTAAATTTGTATACCTTCTACTCCCCACATGGAACCCTATCAGACACAAATAAAATCCAACAGCTCTGAAGCACCCAGACCAGCTTCTCTCATGAGCTCTACTCCTGGGGCTCCTCTTCCAATTCTGTCTCTCAAATGCTCTCACACTCCAAAAGACCAAAATCAAGTGGCATCTCCCTCTTGCCCCATCATCTGCCCAAACTTCCTGCTGCCTCTTTTTCTTCCCTTTATGCCAGGAGGATCAGGGCATCAGGCTTCTCTCTGTTCCTTTCTCTCTTTTCTTCTATCCCCAAATGTCGATTTGTTTGTTTGTTTGTTATTCACTCATTCATTCAGATTTCTTTTCTTTGTGTGTTGGAGATTGAAGAACCTAGGGCCTTCTGCACTCAGATACATTCCCATCCAGAGCATCAAAAATGCCTCAGTCAAGCCAGGCATGGTTCTGCATGCCTGAGATCCCCCAGAAACTTTCAGGTTTCCATGTCTTTTTGCAGAGGTGTGCCTCTTACAGACAATGCCCTCCTGTCTTCTCATTTGCCACAATCACAACTAAGACCCATGGAGTGACATGTCCTACTCTACAATGCAGGCCTGGACAAACTCTTTCTTCCAGTCCACTATACAACTCAGGACTAATTCCTGGTCACAGTGTTCCTGGGTATCTGCCGGTGTTATTCTGATTCCAGGTTGCTTATCAAAACAAGTACAGGATGCACTTACTAACCTCTATACCCAGCCTAGCACACACTAGACTTTGGAAGCAATGGACCCAGGAGGAAAAATGACCATTGAGCTCCAGGGAAAGGAGAAATCTGAGCTGCATCTTAAGTTATGGGTCTGGAAGGACTAAAGAGGCGCCATCTGAGCCAAGGGTAGTGGAGAAAGCACAGAGAGAGCCAGGTGGCAGAGGTTAAAGATGCCTCCACAAAGCCTGGTATACTGGCAAAGGAACTGAGTCCCACTTACCTGGCCTTAGAAGGGGCACCTGACAATGCTCACTGCTACAGCCTGGATCAGCAGCCCCAAGATGAGTGACAGCAGAGTGCCAGTGGCAGGTACAACCAATGTGAAGCTGTGTGCCTGCTTAAAAAGCCAAGCCTTGGTACAATCCCTCACTGGCATCATCCCATACGGCCCCTCCCACTTACTCTTCCTCCCTGGACTGGACTGTTATTCCAGTACATCTATGGGAAAACTCACTCCAACTCACTGTCCTCCTTTCTGTCTCTTTTATATCTTCATTACTCCTCTCTGTGGCCTTGCTATATTCTCAATTCCACAATGCATTTTAACCTTCCAATCTCCCTGGCCCCACTCACCTTGGACATGTCCTTGACAGTTCCTCCCAAGGGTCTTTCCCCTCTAGTTCCCTCCATATCAGACCTGCCCTTGTTTGTCCCACCTCTTGGTTCTCAGCCCCTCCCTCCTGCTGTTCCCAGTGTGGGCCCTGGGAACTGTGTGGATATGCCATAGCTTTGTCTGAGAATAGCGTCTGTCTGGTGCACACAAGAAAGATGACACACGTCACGAGCATGGCACTTAGGTACAGGCAAAGGGACACAAGCAGTAGCAGGAAGAGTCGAATGTTACGGTGCCCCATGCAGTTGTTCACCCACCTTCTGTGGTGGTCAAACTCCGAGGGGAGAGGAGGCAGACTCTCAACGGTCTAACTGGCCTGGCCTCCATCTCCCCCAAATGCTCAGGCCTCCCCCAGTGCAGATCTCTAGGCCTCCTGCTCTTGGCCCTGCAATATGGGCTCCCATCTCAGGGAGAACCTGGCATTTCCACTGTTAGAGCACAGTTAGGACGCCATGGCTCACCAGGTCACCTCTCATGAATGACGTCTTTAGAAACAAGACCTGCCTGGTGTTACATGGAGCAGGATATAGAGTAACTTTGGGCCTCTATTTTCTCAATTACTGATTAAGGATGTAAAGAACTCCCTTGCCCAGGAAGCCTTCTGCACTTGGAAACCCAGGCAGGGAGTGCACATGAGAGAACATTTGAACCCAAGAAACCCTCCAACTTGTGCCGCAGTCTGGCTGGGCACAAATCACCAGCCACTGAAGCAGGAGCAAACTTTATTTCTGAACTCCACCAGCACGCTCCACACACGCTCCCGGGAACTCTTCCCGAATGCCACGTGGCTCGTCCAGGAACCAGCAGCTGGAAATATCCTCCGGAAATCCCTCCTCCTGCACTTCCCCAATCAATGGGAACTCTCCAGGAATCCCCGGGAATCCCCACGAGAACTCCAAAGTAGCGTGAGAACTGCAAAGCAGCAGCCGAGGCGGATAGTAATGCCTCGCCTGTCAATCAATACTATTGGCAAAATGCCAGGGGCCATTCCGACTCAGCTGTGGCTCTCAGCAAACTTGGGCACCTATATTAAGTCAGACAGACATCTTTAGAACAGGGCAGCAGCTGGCCTATGGGTCAGGATATCTAATATCAGCAAGCCAGGGGATGGGACAGGTGCTGCCTTTTCTCCCCCTGACTCCATCAGGCTCAGCACAATTGTGTCACATGCCCTTTGCATGTCAGTAACAGTGGAAATAAGGGAAGCTTCTCAGGCCAGGTGAAGACACAGTGACAAAAACAGATATAAGTGGTCAAGAGTGGCTGGGAGCTACTTTTAGTGGTCTGGGAAGATAGTTTCACACCCACTTATGGCCCAGTTATGCTGTGAGATTCTTGCCTGGTGATAAGTTGGCAAGTGGACAGGGATGAAGATACTTGATACTAGGACAGTGGAAGATCCTGGGTGGGTGGTGGAAGGAGCAGTATGGGTACCAGGGCATTTGAAAGGCCCTTCAATATATCCAGGCCCTATATGTTGCCTCAGGGTCTGTCTGCCCTTCTAGCACATGGATGCTCAGGGAAGCCCCATAGCATCACAGGGCAACAAGAAGTATCGGAGGTGGGCAGGGAAATCCTGGTTCCTATGGAGCAAGTTGACCACTCTAATTGGCTGGAAGTCAAAGAGAAGGGGTTTTTCAGCCCCAAGAGCTCTCTATAGAGCTCCACCCTTTGGAATAGTGATTAGTGCTTGAAGTGGGAAGGAGGAAGAGGGAATTGTGTGGTTTAGAAGAGCCTGCTGGCCTCTCTTGCCAGGCTGCCCACTCCTCCCTTCTAAAGCAACTGGAAAACAGGATTACGTTTTTTCACACTTCAGTGGCTTTGAAAATGAAGTGCTATGGCCTAAGTAATTATGACATGGAGAGAAGGGATCCTGAGCCATAAGTGGGGTTAGCACATTAGTAATCACCCTGTAGTCTTTAGCCCTTGGGGTGCCACCACCTTCTCTCAGGGGTCTGAGACATTATGTGGATACAAGATGCCTAGGTCAGAGAAGTTGAGTGTCAAAGGTGACCAGAAACATCAGGTCAGTACCAAGGATAAAGCCCCACTACCTGAATTTTGCAAGCCACCTGCATCTGAAACCAGAGCCAGAGTCAGTTCTAGTCTGGGGCAACCCAGAGCTCCCCACAAGGTTCTGGCTCACCTGAGATCAGACTCACAGACCTTAAGGACAGATCTAAATATTCAGGCTAAAGACAGACCATGGTGACTCCACCAATACCACCAGCATTACCAGCCTCCCACAGTTCAATAATTGCATCAGGCACTCTAGACCTCTGTGCTTCTAACTACATATCTTTTGTAAAGAAGTCAAAGAAGACATAGAGGCAAGTCACAGAGGCAAAATGGTTGCTCATCCAATCTGCCAGCTTTATTTATATCAATATGTTACATTAAGTCATTGGCATCATTAGTACATTATTGTTCATTTTGTCATTAGGCAGTTAGCAACATTGTGCGGCTTATTTCTCAGTTACATACCAAGTTTCAATGCACAAAGTTAGGAGCTTTGTGTAGATCTCAAGAAAGTCCATTGTTTAAAGTTACTGTTATAGGGACAGGTTTTGGAGCAAGGAAACTTGTTGAAACATTGTTCCTTTATTCCCAGGAGCTGAGTATCTGAGAACAAGGTCAAGGCTGATAAAGACTCTAGCACAGAGCCTCCTTATTGAGGGCATTATCACAGCAGCTAGGCATCCTGAACTTTTGCACAGAAACTTTCCCAGGCACTGAGCATTTCACAGCTATGAAGTCATCAGAGGTCCCAATCTCAGACACTACTCTCCCATATTCTATTATTGTTTTCCACAACCAGAGAAAACTCACTGTCCTGCACATTACCACAGTCAGAACCCTTAAAATCCTCTTCCCCTTCCTGACATTCTCTCTCAACTTCCCTGCTTCTGCACTATCATTGTCTATTTCCCCTTCTCTCTCTATAAGAAATCTGGCAGCTTGCATGGAGACTCATGGAAAAGCAAAAAACATGCCACTGACATTCAGCAGCAACATCACATTCAATGTAGCAAATAGATTTGGGATAAATCAAACATATCCAACAGAAAGTTGGGTTGGGGGGTTCGATCATTTGGAGAATGTCATGGCTAGGCCTCTTCTTCACAGCAAAAATGAAGCCACCGATGACCTCTTCCAGATTTCCATCCAGAGTGCTATGGCAATAGCAGGGAAGAAAAGAAGTATCAAGTATGACATCACAGAGGTTCTGGAATGGGGTTTCTGGCTACTTCCAGTGACTTCTGTTAGCAATCTTCCCCTCCCCCCCATATACATATGATGTAGACTGGGACATCCTGCTTTTATGACGTTGGCTTTGTTGGAGCTTGTGATAATGTGATATGGTTTGTACCCCAAACGTTCATAGGCTGGAGACTTGGTCATCAGTGTGTTAGTGTTGAGGTGGTAGAACCTCAAAACTTAAGAGGTGGTGCTTGATGAGAGATAAATTGGTCACTGGGAATGATACCCTCAGAAGGGAGTAATGTACTACTCATGAGCCCCCGTTAGTTCCTGTGAGACTGGATTGTTATAAAAAGAACAAATCTTCCCCTCTCTTCAGGTTTCTGGTCATGCAATATCTACCCCTTTCATGTCCTCCCACCATGATGCCATTCACCACGTTGTATTGACCCTCATCAAAAATCTATTGCAGAGCCTGCCAAATCTTGGACTCTGAGCTAAACAATCATCATCTCTTTACAAAGTACCCACTTCTTTGTTTCTTCTTCTAATAGAAATAAATTTATTTTAAATAAAATAAAAATTAGGACTTTGAGACTTTCTTGAAATAAGCAAACAGAAAGCAGAGAAAATTGGTGATTCTCACCCAGTAGTCTTTCTATCAACTCAATGAGTTTAGGTTTCTGCCTTTGTACCCTGCCTTACTTTTCAGTTTCTAATATCAAACTCCAAAGTTTCCAAGGTTTTGGGAAATATGTGATTGTCAATGCTTCACCATTACTGGGTATTTTTGTTAGAGCAAAAGGAAGCAGGCAAATATCAAATCTCTGGGGATATGGCAGAAGGAGAAGTTTGCTGATTCTTATCATCCTTTTAACACAGTGCTAATTGAAGCAGACAGTGCTCATTGCTTATGCTATGTCTACTTGTTTCTTTTTGTTGTAACAGAGTTCCAGTTTGGGGAAGGCTGTGGCAATCTACCCAACTAAATATCTTCCCAGTTTTCCTCATTTCCAGGATGAGCTTTATTACACAATACTTGTTAAAGAGACATGTGCACATATCTATAGATATTTTATGGAAAAGCTTTGGCATTTTCAATAAAAGAGAAGATGATGCAGCTTGACAGAGCTTTGGCCCCTTCTTTCTATCTTGAAGCTAGACCTGCTGGCTGGGTTGCTACCTAGGGCCCTTTAGGTTACAAGTTATGCTAACCAGATACAATTTGTGAAATTGTTGAATCCCTCTTCTATCCCTCAACTGCCTCCCTTTGAGCTGCATATTATGAGAAAATAATTGGGTTTCTTTACACTGCATGTGTGATTGTATTGGCCACTGAGCACCTAAAACCCTCTGTATTTGACATATTCTTCCCATCATAAGTCTTGATGAAGGGAAGAATACACTTTCTCATCCCAATTGGAGCTGAAAATGGCCAAATACTAGTGGCTTCTCTCACAGTGATTACAGAGGCCTGTGACCCACATGACATCAACTTTACTCTAGAATGGCTACCACCGACAGATTGAGGTCTGTGCTGAAATGCAGCAACTGTACAGATGTCCAAAGCCCATATGTAGTGCCCCCTTTTTGTTGGACTGGGGAGCGAATCCAGGAGCGTTGAGCTACATTCCCAGCACTTTTTATTTTGACACAGGGTCTCACTAAATTGCTGAAGCTGGCTTTGAATTTGTGATCCTCTTGACTCAGCCTCACAAGCTGCTAAAATTATAGGCTTGCACCACCATGCCTGGCCAATAAAATTAAATTTATGAAAAATAGATCAGTGCTGTTGGCATTGAGACCAGGGCAAAAGGACACTCAGTGTAGATAAGGAATGATAGAGTCAAGAAGATAGGGGCTGATTCCAAAGGAAATAAAATGCTAATACCTCCAGAGCACTTCCCCCTCCTCCAACATTTTACCTAGGTTACCTGACTTCAGGGAATTCTTCCTCCCAACAAGAAGTTGTTAATAAGTACCCTTTGGGTGGCTCCCTAACTTTCTGAGCAGATATGGAAAACACTGAGAGGTACCTGTATGACTACCCTTCCCAACTTTGGGCTACATAAACAGGATGGAAGGAGGAAGACATGAGAAGAAAAGTAACTAGAAAAGTATCAAAGGTACAGGACACCCCCACTCACTCAGGCTACAGCTATGGACCTGCTCCTCTCCAGTAAACTCTCTCTCTCTCTCTCTCTCTCTCTCTCTCTCTCTCTCTCTCTCTCTCTCTCTCATATTCTTAAAATAAAACATTTCTTTAGTGTTTAATGTTCAACACTGGAAAAACAACTCTATCCTACTTTTCAAGACCAGTTTCAGATGGGGTTTTGCAAGGATAGTTTCTACAGTGAACTCCTCCACATCCCACATCTTCCTGAGGTGTGCCCCCCCCTTTTTTCTGTAGAACAATAATGGGTACCTGTCAGCTAATTAAATGCTGGTAATGCAACTCAAAATTCTACAAGACTCGGGTGTCCGGAATCATGTCCTATGTGGCTCCTAATCACCTGTCATGCAAATCAGGCATCTTGGGTTCCACCAAAGTCATTTCTCACTATCCTATCCAGGCCAAGGGCCTCTCTGACATGAGTACATGGTATCTCTAATCCTGGTCTATCTTTGGATGCATGGAGATGGACAAAGGGTTTGAAGAACTGTGAGATTCTGTTAAGGGCCAGTCTCCAGTGAATGTCATTATTTTATCTCTCAACCCCTCCCCCAACCACCCTTATGGGATATCCTGTGTTGATTGTTCCAAGAAAAGGTGCTCTGTGAAAGCCCCAGTGACACACATTCAAAGAAGCTGAACTTCAGTCTCCCATACTCATTCCTCCTGAGCATCCCCCTCCCCTCACTGATCAGACTCTAGCCATTGAGAGAGAGACATTTTATATGGAGTGGTTCATAAAGAAATGCCTGGGTTGCCTTTGTTTATATATTAAGCTTTACAAGCCTGTAGGAATTCTACCCACTGTTGTTTCTGTGCTCCAAGAGTTTCTTTGGCTGAAAAAGGTAGGCATTTTCAATTCACCCGTTCCATAGACTCCTCCAAGAAAATGGTATTAAGTATATAATGACCATTAGATGTTCTCCTTACCCTCTTGAGATTACTTTGGTCCACTGACTAGAGAAATATACCCCATGCAAGTCATTTTTTCCTGTGGTTTGTTACATTTGGAAGTATATAGTAACAGGGGAGGTCAGTCATGCCTGTAGATCTTAACTCTCCAGGTTCTTTGGCATAAAGCAAAATAAAGACTCTTATCCATTTTATCAATGATACCAGTAATAGATTTGGCAGAACCATGGGGTGAGAGAAGTATTTGCTGGCCACCAGAAGCTCATAGAGGGAGATGTCCTCAAAGAAGTTTAAGGGGGAAAAAAAAGGATTTTCATTGGTGCAGGCACCTGAGTTCTGTTTCTTGTACTCAAATCAGACCTTTGTTCTCAACAGTAATACCAATTTCACTAGCCTGAATATTGAAAACAAAATGGGATTTTAGTGTTGTTCAGAGAAAAGACTTGTTTTCAAAAAGGAGGGGTGGAAACTGCTGGCTGCTAGAGGCTTTGAGAACTAGATGCTCAAAAAGTGTTTCACTGTATTTCTGCTGTGAGGCCTGGGAAATGAACTAATCACATTTGGAAAAGGAAATGTCTCATAATTTTCTGCATCAAATCTGGCCTGATTACCAACTAGGGGAATGAAAAGTTGTCTCTGCAGGAAACATACACTATAGGACCACACTTTAAGTGACTGATTTTACAAAAAAAAAAAAAGGTTAAATTGCCCTGTTTATGAGATTTTGTCTCTCAAACTCAGAACAGTAGCTTCCCTTACTTAGTTCTTCTAGATATATGTTTTCAGAACTTGCAAGATTTACAAGTCTTAGAGAGGACTAGTTTGAGTCCAAAATAAATAAAAGGAGTAAATTTTAAATTCGAGCCACTGTGGGACCTAAATTACTGGCTATCTCATCTGCCTTTATACTCTACCACCCTACTTTCTTAAGAAGTTCCTCCCTAGACACTAAAGGACAGGAAGCAAAAATCGTATGAGCTCATATATACAAGCCTTCTTTACCTTGAGAATCTTTAACTGAGGATTTCAGGACTCCACATTCTTTAGAAATCTGGAACTGACTCCAATCTGAGCCAAAAGTGCACTCTGATCTGATACAGATATTCTTCATGTTCCTTTACTAGATTAATTATAGCCACATCATTTTTTTAGAACTCCTATTTTCTCTTTCTTTCTTTCTTTCTTTCTTTATATTTTTGAGTTCATGATTTTATGGTAAATTCATATTTAATCTGGAATGCTTAAATTATATATATATATATATATATATATATATATATACTTAAATTTTATGTATATATATATATATATATATATATATATATATATTCTATCCAATCTTATTTTATCTAACTATAGACATCTTTTCATTCGTTGTTAAAAGTCAACTTTTCAAAGATTCGCTCTCAAATACATTGGAAAATCTCCTTTACAAAATCCTAAGAAGGACATAGACTGGTGATGTTGGCAATAAATTTGATATCCATTGAGGATAAATGGCCACCTTAACCCTTGATTTTAGTGTCCACCATGGCTGTCAGACTTTACATCTGGCATTTTCAATAAAGAGGGGTGGGAACTGCTGGCTGTAAATAATGTAAATCATAATGTAAAATAGGATAGGCTCTATTTTAATTTCTAGCTGATTAAATCCCATAGTCTTTAATAAACATCTTTAGCATTGCCTCCTACTTATAGAGATCTACCTACAAACAGCTACAAGATCTATGTTTCCTGTATGTTTTAAGGTGTTTGCACACCTGTGTACTGTATTGTTATTTCTGCATGTGTTCATTTGTCCATATATTATGTACATGATATCAAAATTGGCATATAGAGAAATGAATGCTCATAAATAAAATTTTAAGAGAAAAGTGGATCCAAATACCTTTTAGTTCATGTGACTTATACAATGTTCAATTTCATTAGATTGGTCTTAAACACCTAAGAAAAGAAGGTTTAACCAAAGACAGCCATTCCTGAGCATTTAAAAGGAAAGATACTAGTTTTTTTTTTTTTAATGTAGCTTAAGATATATACTTGTGTTAGACAAACCACAAATAAGTAAGACTGGAGGGACAAAAGAGGAATTCTTACACAAAAGTGCCTGGTAACTATTGAGAGAGACTATCAGAGTCTGAAGTGCTTATACTCAATAGTGAATTTAAGTCTTAAAAATCTTCCTAACCTCCTCCATATACAGACTTGATCTGTGTTGGCTAGTGTGATTATCTAACCCTAACTAACAGAAATAAATGGATCTCTACTGAACACAGAGGTGATACTAGTAAAAAGATATTTTACAATAATCAGATGGCATTATATATCTTAATTATATCTTATAATGTCATCTATGACATTATGAAAACTAAGTGTTATGTTTATTTTCCTGATAACTATGGCAATGTTAAAGATTTACATTACCAAATAAAAACCATGTCCTCCACAGCCTTGTCATGGGGAAAAAAAAAAACAAAAAAAAAACAAAACAAAAAAAACCTTTATTTTGCTCTTGTACTTCCTGGTGAGAGATTACTGATTTCGATCATCAGCAGGATATCCATTGTCGCGACCCCTTGCCCGCAAGGAAGACGCAACTCGGGAATCTTCTTTCAACAGTTTATTCAGGCCCTGGATATTTCTTCTTCTCTCTCTCTGATGCCCCTCCCAGCCTTAATAAAGCATCCCAAGCCCCAATGCAAAGCTGCCGCGTGGAGCTTTCTCACAGGGTGGTGAAAAATCATGTGCCAACTTTCCCAGATAAGAAGTTGTTTGTCACAGACCACAGTGGAGCCAGCATCATCTTGTAATGGCGACCATAGTCTGCAGAAACGGCAGAAGCGGCTCACCACAGTTCCCCCTTTTCTGTTTTCTTAAAACAATACAGGTGAGAGTAGAGGTCCTATCCCACTGTGCAGAAGTGGCTGCATAGTATGACTCAGTCCTAAGGAGGCGCCTTCCCCAGACCTGAGGCCATATCAGCCGACGCCTTTTTTCGTGGGGCGGGGCGTGGACGCGTCTAACCCGCATGCAATAGGACATGCTCTCCTTGAGGTCCACGTCAAGGATCACTCAAGTGCAGTGCCTTGCCTCGCATCCTGTATCGTGACGATGGTGGACGAAGGGGGATAGCTGAGGCTGAACTGTGGCTGTTTATAACGACAAACAAGTTGACAGCACCCTGAAAGAAAGGCACGGACTTTAAGGCGATAGAAAAGCACTAGTGTGGAAACCCATCTGCGTGCAATGGCAGTGAGACCGGCAGAGTGCAAGGGCTTTCCAACACTAAGAGAATAACAAGGAAAGTCATGTCGATCCCAGTGCAATGTTATAATAACTTGGGGTGTAACGACCATGAAAAAGGTTTACTGCTTAAGATGCGCAAGCCAGACTTGAGGCGAGTTGCCATTTTCTAAAGCTACAAGAGCTTGTATGATCATAGCCTTATCGTGAGCACTGCGGGCCTTAAGGCGACAGAGAAGCCACAAACAGAGTACAACACTGAAGCAACACATTGCACCAAAAATGCCTAATCCCACCCACTCTTTGAAGAAGGAAAAAGCAGAAGATATCCAATCGGTGAACTGACCCAAAGTCACGGGATCGACACGGGTACTGTTCAAAACAGCAATCTGAGTTAGTTGAGACTGGATCAAGTTTTCTGCTTCCATGGACCAGGTTCCGGATAGATACTCCCCGATGATGCGGGAGGCATTTCTGGAATCATAAAATCTGACAGAGGTTATACATAAATGTGCACGTTGATCAATACAACCCAAATGTACTAGATCAGACAATTCCTCAACTTGAGCTTGAAGTAGATCTATCCTTTGATTAGCAGCCAGAATCCCAGATAAAATGTGTTGATTAATTCTACTTTGAGATTCAAGTATGGTGGATGTTTGTTGAATAACCTGATTAATAGTAGCAGCAGTTTGTACTTGGCTGGCCATGGCTACTCCAGCTGTAACTGCTGCAGCAGCAGACACTGCCACAGCTGTCACTATAGCTGCCTTAATTCCAAAATCTCTATAGGCTCTAATCAGTTCAACAATAGGAAATGACTCTGGATCCGCAGTAACCGGGATCGGGACAAAAGTTGGAATTTTCATAACCATTGCCATAGGCCAGGATCCATTCCAACACTCAGACAAATAACAGGTAATATTAGAGCAATTAAGCATCCTCTGTGATGTAACATTAGCCAAAAGAAACAGGAACGGAGATTGGAGACAGACTGCTGCGGAGGGTAATGTAGCATTAAACAATTGTGAATTATTTGCAGAAATTTTAAGCCTCCTACCTCGCTCCGAGTCTTGGGTACTGCCAGAAACATTAAACAGCCAACTTTGGATTCCTAATATTTCCCTGGGGAAACACAAGCGCGGACTAGACTAGCCTAATCTGAGGGAGTCATGCAAAATCTAGTAAGTCCCTCCACCTGAGTGAGAGTGAAAGCGGCATCTATGCCATAAGTGCGGACAGATTCTGCCAAGGTTTTAATTATCTTAAAGTCTAAAGGCTCATGATATCTTCCCCTGTTATTGTCCTGAAATACAGGGTATGCAAGTCCCATATCTGTATTAACTGTCCTCCAAACTTGTGCATGAAAAGATCTCCCGGAACCTTGGCTCCCCCTACATACGGAGGTGGGGCAATCGGCACCATATCTTCTTCTAGATATTCTACCTCCTCCTCCTCAGAGTTTTGTTGACCGATGTTAACTCCCTTCCCCTTCTTACAGTAGGCCTGCGTGCCCTGTGTCTCCTTTTTCTTCTTTTTCATTTTTATCTTATGTAGTTGTTGTAACAATATATAAAGGTCCTCAGAACTCTCTGAGTCGCTTGTGTTCTCAGGCGTTTTTAATTCGGTCAAGTCTGGGTAGAGCCTTCTCCTATTTTTATCTTCAGGCTCTTTTGCCTTCTCACTACTGTTACTTTTAATACTCTCTGCCACTTCACTACATGATCCTTCAGATTTTTCCTCATGCAGTTGCTCAAGAATAGCTTGACCCTCACTTACAGCTTCCTGGCATTTACCATCTGTTATACATCCTCTAACTAACTTCCAAAGTGGTATAATGCCACCCTGCAAGGTACCTTGCTCATGAGCGAAATCTAGATCTTTCCCTAATTTGTCCCAGCTGGGAACCATAAGACTCCCTGAAAAAGCAAACCAAGGAGCCGCTATATCAGCTTCTCTTAAAAACATCTGCAAAGTACTCTGCTTTATCTTAAGTCCTTTTGAATGTAACAACCCATCTAGGGCCAACAAAATTGGGCTTGAATAAGCAACACCCATAATGTTTTTAGAGCTATAAAGAAAGTGAAAGTACAAAAGTCCCCGCTCTCTTCCTTTTACAGGGGAGCGTTCCGTTCTATGAATTCCCCACTCTCTTCCTTTTAACAGGGGAGCGTCCCTGTCATCACAACAACAAAAGAAGCACAAAAAACAAAAGCGAAATGACACAACAAAAGAAACACAGAAAACAAAAGCGAAAGTACACAGTGCAGCTGCAATAAAATGTAATTCTCTCTCTTTCTTTACAGAGGAGCTGCCCCGCTTTGGTCACGGATCCCACTTACCTGGGACTAACCCCGCTTTGATCGCGGATCCCACTTACCTGGGACTAACCGGTGCACCACCCCTGACTGCTGAAAGTTCTGGTTCCCGGGTCTCGGCACCACTTGTCGCGACCCCTTGCCCGCAAGGAAGACGCAACTCAGGAATCTTCTTTCAACAGTTTATTCAGGCCCTGGATATTTCTTCTTCTCCCTCTCTGATGCCCCTCCCAGCCGTAATAAAGCATCCCAAGCCCCAATGCAAAGCTGCTGCATGGAGCTTTCTCACAGGGTGGTGAAAAATCATGTGCCAACTTTCCCAGATAAGAAGTTGTTTGTCACAGACCACAGTGGAGCCAGCATCATCTTGTAATGGCGACCATAGTCTGCAGAAACGGCAGAAGCGGCTCACCACAATCCATGAACGTGTTCTTGATTCTATGACATTTATTTTGTATTAACTGCATTCCAATACTCGTGTCTTTTTGTTTCTCTCATAGATATACCCACCTTCCAGAAAACTTTGCAACCTGCTTTTTTCTGAACCAGACTTTTGCCTTGGACCTTTAACTGACCCAAAAATTCCTAAAAGGGAAATCCAAACTACTTGCCCCACATTACTCCTTTCAGCTTGAAGCAGTCATAACAGTAATAATTCATTTTCTTTTACAACAGTAAGAATTTCTTTCTTAGAGGGGCATTTGTGTTGGAGGTTGTGTGCAAAAGAATGGTCAGTGTAGGTAATGAATGAGCCAGTTGGATCAGAAAGATGGGAGCTTATTTGAAAGGAATGGAAATAAAATGTTAATACCTCCAGAGAATTTTCCCTTTCCCCGCCTGTCACCAAGTTTCCCTGTCTCTATAGAAATGTTTCTCCCATCAAGGAGTTAATGAGTAGCTCTAGGTATCTCCCTTCTTGCCTGTACCCCTGGGAAGCTTCATTACTGCTCTTAGACACTGCACTTTTTGAGTCATGTAGGAGGAATGGAAGGAGGAACAGACATAAGACCAAATCAATTCTAAAATGTATAAAAGAGGCATAACACTCTTACTTCCTCGGCACCAGCTTCCAACTTGCACCCCCTTCTCTACCTCTGCAGAGTAATCTCTGTCTCTCCCTTGTGTGCTCTCTCTCTCTCTCTTGCTTATGTTCTCTCTCTCTTGCTTATGTTCTCTTTCTCTCGCTTGTGTTCTCTTTCTCTCGCTTGTGTTCTCTCTCTCTCTCTCTCTCTCTCTCTCTCTCTCTCTCTCTTCCATCCATAAATAAAATATTTTGTACTTACCTCTGCATTTCTCAAGTGTTCAATCTCCAACTCAGGAAGAAAGAATCAGGATCCTGATTGATTCTGAATGCCCATATAATATCCATTCAGTGGAATCTTACTTAACAATGATACTATAGTTCTAAAAAATGCTATGCTGAATAAAATACAAAATTAAATATTAATAAGCTATTTCCTATATGATTCCATTTGTAGATTATTGAAATGACAAATTTATAAAGTAGAACAATTCAGAGTGTACCAAAGATCAGTTTTGGAGGTTTATTGTATAAGGTGGGAATTTATCTGTGGTGAAGGAACAAATCACTGTCCTGTGATGTAGGATGAATCTACACATGAGATAAATTTTCATAGATAAATACAGGAAACACACACACACACACACATATTCATGTAAAAACCAATAAAATCTGTCTAAGGCATGCACAATGAGAATTTATACCAACGTTAATTTTTTGGTTGTGGAAATGTACTATATCTTTAAAGATATTATTGTGACAATCTGGGTGAAGAATTACAACTGCTTTAGTAGTTTGTTGTGATTCTTAACTTGTTCTAAAATATAAAACTATTTTTGTTTTAAGGTAAAGAATAAAACCTTAAAAGTTTGCAATAGACAAAGCTTGAAAATTTTGAGGTATAAAATAAATCATTCTAGTTTTGAAATATAACCCAATGAAGAAAACAAACATCCATTACTCCACACAAATTGCACTCATTCTACAGGTCTGCTATAATAAAGTACCACAAGAGACTTGAAATGACAGAATTATATTCTCTGATAGTTCTTGAGGTTTTTGATACAGAATCCACATGTCAGAAAGACTCTACTTTTTCCAAAGTCTCTAGTAAAGAAAAAAGGTAGTTTTATGCTGTGGTTCTTTCAGATTCAGGTTTGTTTTAGGTATTGCATGATTTGTGACTGCATAATGCCAATCTCTCTCAAAGTCTTCCACAACTTCTCCCTGTGTCTCTCCTTTACTATTTTAAAACATGTCATGCAATCCAGGGACTAGTTGAATAATTCAGAATATGCTCATCTGAAGATGATTAATATTAGTACATATACAAAGTATGATTTTGCCAAATAACATCACATTCACAGATTCCTGGCAGTAGGATAGGAACAAATAGTTTTGAGGGGCCAGCTTTCAACCCATTATGTAATAGAAAAAATAATGGTATAAATAGATAATCAAATATTAACAATAATATTATATTTGGTTATAATTAGATTATTATTTTGATTAATTATATATATACATATATATATATATATATATATATATATATATATATATCCTCATAAATATCATCTCCTCCTTCCTTTTTTCGTTTTCTCCTCCTCCTCTCTCTTTTTCTTTTTTCTCTTCTTCTTCCTCCTCCTCCTCCTCCTCCTCTTTCTCCTCTTCCTCCTACTCCTCCTACTCCTCCTCCTCCTCCTCTTTCTCTTCTTCCTCCTACTCCTCCTTCTCCTCCTCTTTCTCCTCTTCCTCCTACTCCTCCTACTCCTCCTTCTCCTCCTCCTGATGTCATATTCTCAGCTGCTTTCCTCTACCACTCTCTTCCACCATGATGTTCTGCGTCATGTCAGGCCAAAAAGAATGGTGTCAGCCATCTTTGAAATGAAAAGTCTGCAACCATGAGTCCCCAAATAAAATTTCTCTCCTAATTGTTCTAGTCAGGACCTTATGGTTCAAAACAGAGGAAAAAAACTGACTAAATTAGACATTTTGTGATTACCATATGTATATATGTGTTTAGCTATGCCCTTCAATAGATGAATGGATAAAAAAAAATGTGGCATTTATACACAATGGAGTATTACTCTGCATTAAAAAATGACAAAATCATAGAATTTACAGGGAAATGGATGGCATTAGAGCAGATTATGCTAAGTGAAGCTAGCCAATCCCTAAAAAACAAATGCCAAATGTCTTCTTTGATATAAGGAGAGTAACTAAGAACAGAGTAGGGTCGAAAAGCATGAGAAGAAGATTAACATTAAACAGGGATGAGAGGTGGGAGGGAAAGGGAGAGAGAAGGGAAAATGCATGGAAATGGAAGGAGACCCTCAGAGTTATACAAAAGTACATACAAGAGGAAGTGAGGGGAAGGGGAAAAATAATATAAGGGGGACAAACGAATGTCAGTAGAGGGACAGAGAGAGAAGAGGGGAGGGGAGGGGAGGGGAGGGGAGGGGAGTGGGGATAGTAGAGGATAGGAAAGCCAGCAGAATACAACAGACACTAGTATGGCAATATGTAAACCAATGGATGTGTAACTGATGTGATTCTGCAATCTGTATATGGGGTAAAAATGGGAGCTCACAACCCACTTGAATCAAATTGTGAAATATGATATATCAAGAACTATGTAATGTTTTGAACAGCCAACAGTAAGAAATTAAAAAAATGTTGTTTAAATAATTGTTCAAATACATTATTATTTCCAAAAGGAAATCTTGAAAACTATAATTAGTAAATATATACTTGAATTAAAATCATAATTTTAAGGTTTATACATATTTTAAAAGAATGTGTGAATTTTCTCTCTCTCTCCCTCTCTTTCTCTCTCTCTCTCTTGCCCCCTTCTATGATTTCCTCCCTCCCTCCTTCTCCACTCCCTTACTTTATCTCTGTGTTTATAATGATCTTTCTACACTTTCATATCTTAGATTGACAAATTAATTCCTATTACCTTCTTTCAGTAATTACCTTAAAGTAAGCTAGATAGGAACTGTTGTGTTTATATTGGTTGTTTTGAGATTTAATTACCAACATTTATCATATTTGTGTCCAGAAAAAAATCTGTGTTTAAAAGTAAAATTGCATTTGATTTTACAATTTGGTCTCATTCCTGAATCAATAAGCTGTTTCTATAAAGCTTAATCCATTCTTAGATTTTCTAGGTCATTGTACTTAGAATGAGAAAACTGTCACAAATTCAGAGTATGTATTTTAGAGAATTATGTTCTCTTCTTCTGAATATCTTTTAAAACGTGCTGTGTGTATATCCCTGTTTCTTCAATTTCCTCTTAAGTGTTTAACTCACATAGTCTACCCCTTTATGCACAAATACATTGTTCAAATATTACTTTGAATTGTACCTGTTTTTATGTCAAGTATATTTATGAGTTGAACTAAAAGATAGAGAATGGCAATGTAATATTTCAAAGCATTGTATAATTTAATGAGCTTTTTAAAATAAAAGTATTATATATGTTAAAAGGCTATGGATAATTTGATTAGCAGATAATAATGCTTTGTTCTTTCTAATGTTGATACATTCATAGTCAAATAGAACTTTACAGAGATTTTGGGCAGGATAGTAACTTTTATTTTTATTAAATATTTGTATTAAAATAGGTTGTTTCAAGCATTAACAACTATTGTTAATGTTTAAACAATTGCATTTGTTCATATCTGCATACAATAAGCATTGTAGGTTGTTATATATAACCTTGATTTATTTACATAGATATTTCTGGCAGTTTTTTCTCGTCTTAATATATGTTAAAATTGCCACTCTGTCACATTTCATAGACCATGACATAAAAATAAGGACTTCATGATATTTAATAGGAACAATTAGTCGTATGTTTTATAACAAACTTCAAGAGATTTATTAAATAATGGCTTACAAAATTTTTATAAGGAGATAAATTGTACAACTTTATAAATTATATATTTAATCCCACAAAAATAATTTCCATATTACTTTGACACTAATGGTAATGTACTCAGAGTTTATACATCTCTCTCTCTCTCTCTCTCTTTATATATATATATATATATATATATATATATATATATAATATGCATCTTTGTATATATATACACAAGTATATAAATTTCAAACTTTTAGATTACAATTGTTTTAACTTCGGTATTCATAATTTACTAAATGAAGTCAAACTTTGGGTTTAAAATCACTCTCCATGTTGATAGTTACCTTTTGTTCATGGGAGGAATGACCAAATAGGTTATTAGTTCACAGAATTGAGTTTACATTAGAATTTTCAGTTCTGTTTCCTTGAGTAATTCTACAGCTTTATTGTATATTCACTTAAGGAATCACTTCATGCCAGTCATGTGTAAGTAGGTTAAATAAGCAAAGAAATGGTTTATACTGTTTACTCTGTTTATAGTTTTCCCCTTCCAATTGTAATATATCTCAATTGTTTGATTTGGTAATGGTAAAGCAAAAACAAGTGAGGTGTTCTTTTAATTTTTCATCATTGATTCAATACAGAGATTGCCTTTCTTCAAAAATACCAACTTTCAAATGAGCTGGTTTTCTGTCAATTCAAGCCTGCCTCTGTGTAATCTTAACATCATACCAATTAGAACTGCATACACACACACACACATGCACACATATACATATAGATACATATAAAGTTTATATAGGTATATGCATATTAGTACATATATAGGTATATAGCAATTAGAAACATACACACACATGTGCACATGTACACACAATGAAGGGAGGGAAGAGTGAGGAGACACAGTAATACTAACTGCTGAAAATTTATTTATACAGAAATTTGCTAAATCTCTTTAAATTCCAAGAAAGGCCTTCCTAATTAACAAGAAGTTCCTATATGGTGTATGAATAAATAATCTGTGGTTAATCCATGTTTGACTCCACCATCTTCAGCTTAAATTTTTTCTATACTGTCCTTTATGGAGCTGTTTGGCAGATAAGAAAATCATATAATAAAGTGTAGAACATTTTAGGTTGTATAAGAAGTGGAATATATAATTTTTACTTATAATCCAATGGTTTGAATCAAGTTATATGACCACACCTAAATGCAAGGGAAACAAGAAATTCAACTCAACTGTGTGGTTAGAAGAAAACTGAAAATAGTTAGAGGACCTGTTATTCAGTTTCTTCTCTAGCTTTTCTATTTGCCTGCCTAAACATCTTGTTTCCCATATTTAAGATAGTCACCTTAATTTCAAAGGGCTCAAAATCAATCAGAATATTTTAGAAAGTAGTCACTAACAATGACTATGGCTCGATGGCTGAGAAACAATTTATCCATCACAGTGTGCTACCAACACAGCTCAGCAGAGGGCTCTGGCTACTGGGATTCATTTCAAGAAGATATAGGAATCAAAGTTCAATCTCAATCTGTTTCCATGATCAAAATGGCAAGAAAGAAGAACATGAAACTCACATAATTTCTGCTAGCATTTCATTGTAAAGCAAGGTTCTTGTTGGTAGCAAACTCTAAAACTGTCAAGAAAGATTTGTCCAAGCTGGATATGTGGCACACATGTGGAATCCTCATAACTCATAAGAGGCTGAGGCAAGAGAATCATAAGAATGAGGCTAACCCTACCCCTTAGCAAGATTCTCATCAACTTAGTGAGACCCTGTATCAAAATAAATATAATTTATTTTAAGTCCTTTGGGTATATACCAAGGAGTGGGATAAAGGTCTCTAATGGTGCTTCTAATCCAAGTTTTCTGAGGAATTCCCACACTGTTTTCCAGAGTGGTTGCACCAATTTGCAGTTCTACCAGCAATGTATGAGAATACCTTTTCTCCATTAACATTTGTATTCTTGATAATTGCCATTCTGACTGTAGTGAGAATGCATTTATCCAATTTTTAGAGATGTTGAACATTGTGTTATATATTTGTTGACCATTTGTATTTCTTCTGTGAAGTGCCTGTTCAGTTCCTTTGCCAATTTATTGATTGGGTTTTTTTTTTAGTGTTAAATTTTTTGATTTGTTTTTTGTATATTCTGGAGACTAATCCTCTCTTTGATAAAGAAAATGTGGTATAGATACACAATGGAATATTACTCAGCCATAAAGAAGAATGAATTTGCCAGTACATGGATAGAACTGGAGACTATCATGCTAATTGAAATAAGCCAGTCCCCCAAAAAACAAAGGCTAAATACTCTCTCTTATATGTAGATGCTAACACACAATTAGGGGTATGAGGAGGGAAGAATAGAAGAGTATTGGATTAGACAAGGAAAATGAAGGGAAGGGATGGGTGATGAGAATAAGAAAGACAGTAGAATGAATTGGAGATAACTTTCTTAGTTGATAAGTGAATATATGACAAAGGAATGTATACATTGTGTAGAATCACAAGAATGAGACCCTAAATTGGATGTTAAACTTCATGCGTGTATAATATGTCAAAATACACTCTACTGTCATGTATTTCTAAAAATAAAAAAAATAAGAACAATAAAAAAGACTATAAAAATGATGGGGGAATGTAGCTTAGTGGTAAAGTATCCTGGAGTTCAATCATCAGTACAAAAATAAAAGTGTCCCCAAAGAAAAAAGAAATATAATGTATATCAGTTCTTAATAACTATCACCCAAATCTCCTCAGTTATTACAAGCATTTTAAAGTCCCTGTATTCAACATTTATGCAGTTGTCTTCATCAGAAAATCATGTACATTTCCTCATGAATAATCAAGCTATGAACAAATGAGTCACCTGTCCTATCCCATCAAATAGATATGCTAAACAGTGAGAAAATGATCATGATGAAAATTTCCTTTCAAAAGAGTCTAAACAAAATCCTACACACTATCCTTACTTTAGACCAATGATCAAATCCTACAGGGCAGACTTTGTGAAATCTCCTTTAACAGTGAAAAGGGGCACTTCCATAGTTAGACTTTGAGTGCCTAGCTACTTTTTGATGTCTTTTCATGCTCATCCTCCTCCAAATCATCATCTTAAATGATGAGAGAGTGTCGTCTCACAAAGAGCTGCATATATTTCAACTGATTTTATCCTGCCCTTGACAATTTGGGATCAAATAAAATATTTAAGGCTTAAACAGAAAGTGCCACTGGGGCTGGGGTTGTGGCTCAGCGGTAGAGTTCTTCCCTTGTATGTGTAAGACCCTGGGTTCAATCCTAAGCACCGCATGAATAAATGAGTGAAATGAAGGTATTTTGTCCAACTACAAATAAAAAAAATATAAATATTTAAAAAAGAAAGTGCCACTATTATTTTAGTTCATTTTCCTTTGTAAAATAATTTCCTTTAAAAAAAAGCTAGGTTTATGTCTATTTGCTTCTAGAAATTTTTGTGTTCCAATAATGTGTCTCAGTTTTTTTTCCTAGACATAGGTCTTAAGTCTGCTTTATTTTTAATTTCTTCCTCCCTACTCATTCTTTTTCAACATTAAACTATCTATCTGAAAATAAAGGCTGGCATAGCAAAGAAAGACCCTTAGTTTGTACTTCATCACAAAGCAAAGTGGAAAACTTATTGGAAATTCATTACCCATGTATTTTTTCCTCATTCACCAGATTTGTGGGCCAGAAGCAAGTTAGTTTACTAACCTGGAAAGGAAACACAGTTTTGGACTTTATTCTCTTAAATTTCTGCCTGAAAATTTTAAATTTTTCCTTGTGCCTAAAATTATCTCTCTTGCTTAGTATTTCAGTAAAGGCAGAAAATAAATGCCAACCAATACTATTGTTCCATTTCTTTCCAAATTCTTCCCACAGAACTGAAATCTTCTTAGGAACATTGACTGTTTTCCAAGTTGTCAATTATGACAGCTTTGCCAACTGAGCTACCTATGCATAAAAAAGGACTTTAATTTTCTAATCATTCACCTTGATTTATTTGAAAATTATGAATAAATTACTTAACTAATTTTATCTGTATCAGTTATGAGAGCAACCTACAGGTCAAACAATATTTTTATTGGCTTAAGAAATTTTAATGACTAAAACAAATATAGTCAGACAAAAACAGTTGAGTCAATGGTAGTTAAAGATAGCCACCATGAAATGGTAGCCCTAAAAGTTTATATTATGTGTTGATGTTGGTGATGTTCTAGCTATCTTATTATGTTTAAGTACATTCTGTGATGCTCAAATCAATAACAAAATTACTCCATCACATATTTATTTTTAAATAATTCATGATTGCAATTCCAATGTAAATTCCTGAAACAAATGCAGTAGTGTCCCCTTATCCCCAGTTTCACTTTCTGTGGTTTCAATTATATAAAATCAACCATCGTTTGAACATATAAAATGGAAAATTCCAGGAATAAGCAATACATGCATTTTAAATCGTATAACATTCTGAGTACCATGGTGAAATCTGACACCATCTTGTTTCAGCTCAGCTGGAATACAAATCATCCTTCACGCAGCATATGCATGTTGTGTATTCTACCTATCCATGAGTCACCTAGCCATGTCAGCTATCAAATCAATTATGTCCCTACTGCAGTGCTTGTGTACAAGTATCTTTTATTTTACTTAAAAATTTCTCCAAATCACAAAAATAATGATGCTGGCAATTCAGATATGCCAAAAAGAAGACCAAGAATAATTCCTTTAAGTCAAAAGATATAAGTATAGTAAGATAGTTTGAAAGACACCACCTTTACTTAAATCTTATTATAGTATATTGCTATAATTCTCATATTTTATTATGTTATTATTATTAATATTCTACTTGGAGTAACATAGAAAGTAAACTTCATCACAAGTCTGTATGAATAAAAAGTGCTCCATACATCACAGTGCTATCCATGGTTACCAGCATCCATTGATGAACTTATAACATACTACAGTTGAGAGGATACTATTGTAACTCTAACATAGTATTTTAGTCAGTTTTTGCACTCTTGTTAATCTAACGGCCTGACAAGAACAACACTGAGGACAAAATGTTTCTTTTATCTTATGGTTTTAGAGGTTCAGTCTTTGACTGGATGACTCCATAGCTGTGGGCCCAGGGTGAGGCAGAACATCATGGCTGAAGGACAGGGGGGAGAAGAGACTCAGGACAGGGTGAAGAGAAAGGAGAGAGAGAGAGAGAGAGAGAGAGAGAGAGAGAGAGAGAGAGAGAGAGAGATCCACTCACCAGTTGTTTTATCAGCTTTTTCATCATTGTGACCAAAAGAACTGACATGTTTAATTTTAGAGGAGGAAAAATTTACTTGGGGCCACAGGTTCAGAGGTTTCGGTCCATAGAGATCCATTTCCATTGCTCTTTCCCCGAGGTGATTGTGGAACATCATGGTGAAAAAGTCAGTACATGACAATCAGGAAGAAAAAAAACAGACTAAGCTTGTTTCATTAGGGCTAAACTACATATCCTAAAGGCAGGCCATATCCTACCTGCCTACAGTTACTACCATGCTAATCTGTTAAAGATAATTAGTGTACTGTTAGGGTAAGTTTTTTATAATCCAAATACCAAAGACAAAATGTGTACCACAAAGCCTGTTCCTAGTGACCTACTCCTTCCAGATGTACCCTACCTGCCTGCAGTTAATCCATATCTTTGGATTAATCCACGGATTAGATTATAAATCTCATAATCTAATTACTTCACCTCAGAATGTTCTTCCATTTTCTCACACATGAACTTTTGGGGACAGTGCATATCCAAACCATAACACATGTTTAGGAGTATAAAAAAGACAACATTTCTTTCTCACTAACATGATGATCAAAATAGGTGTTCTCATTCTCTCAAGGATTATTTTTTCTTTTAACAATTTCTGACTCTCCAGAATTTGTAAGCTAATAGTCATATATAAAACTTATCTATTTTAAACAAAAAAAGTACAATGCATTTCTTTTCTACTCCTCTATTTTGTACAGCATTGATAAATATATCAGTTTTTTATTAAGTTCAATGAGTAACAACATGTGTATAATCTTATGCAATTGATTTGTAAATAAGTTATAAAAATGAAGTATAAAAATGTTTCTTTACATATACTGTTCTTATGGTTGTATAATTAAAAATTTGTTATCACTCTTTATTTCTTCATGAGGACTCAGAGCTTTTTCTGATGGTCTCTTGCTTTCAAGTTGAAACATTCTTTTTTATGTCTTGTAAGACGTGTGATAGCAACAAGTTATGGCTATTTTTTGCCTTTCTGGAAATTTTGTTTAATTTTTTCCTCATTTTGAAAGACATCTTTTTGGGAAGTAGAATTCTATTTTTTTTTCTTGCTTGTTTTTTTTTTTTAAGTACTTTGAAAGTATCATCTCACTGCCTTGTAGTTGCCATTGTTCTTGGTGAGAGGTACACCGTTAATCTTAATAAACACAATACTGTTCTCTTCATCCTTTCAAGATTTAATTTCAACATTTCCCCTGTGAAATTTTTAGCTTTTTATCTCTATGTTTATATTGCTAAGAATTAATTAAAGTTCTTGGATATGTAGACTACCGTTTCCAGGTTTAGTGTTTAAGAAAGCTTTTTTAATCCATTTCTCTTTTTCTGTTTCTCTATGACAAACTAGAGAGCCTTCGGGATATGTCACTAATGAATCAATCATTCCATCACAATTACTGCTTTTTCTTCATTGCTGCTTTTAAAACATCCTTATTCTTGAACTTCTTCAGATTTTGGTTTGGGTAAAGTCAAGTCTTTGGAGAGTTATTTGAGATCTTTACTTTTTGGCCTATTTCTCCTCCCCATCAAAATCTCTGAGCCATGGTTCTTATGCTGGGAATTGGGGAAAATTAATTCTCTGCAATTAATTTCTCTGGTGAGGGTGATGATTCAGTGGGTGGGGGAAGCAGAACCAAGTTGCCTCAATCTGCTAGTTTTAGTCCAGAGCTCCCATATTATTAGCCAAGAGAATTGCACTTAAAATTCTCATGTTCTCATTAGCATCTGTTCCAAAAGTGGAGACTGCACAGAAGCATGACACCCCACCTCTTTGCTTTACTCACTGTAACTTAGTGTCAGTAAGAGTTAGCTGAGGCATAATGGTAACAGCTGATTATGTTACTGTGGAAAAGATAACAATCTGACTGGGAGCTTGAAGGAAAAATCCTCCTCTTCCTGGATGTATTCATCTATAGTGAAGCACCTGTCTTACTGAGGTGGAAACAGAATAAGAGGCCACATGAATTATTTGAGGTGCTCTATACTCTGATAATTCTTACTGAATTTTGTAACATTTTAAAATACATGTTAATAGATTTTATATTATATACTTCAGTCCATTCACAGATAATATAAATAATTGTTCTCTTTTCTCTTGTATGTAAACTTGGCATTTACAAGAAAGAGGAAGCTTCAAACCACAGTGTTCTCTGCAGACATCCTGCTGATCCTCTGTAAAAAATCTTTCTGACAAAAGGAGAAGCTTAATATGGTAAGGGTCTTTTGAGTGTGGGTAATATGTTAACACCTACAATAATGATGATGTGGTATTCAGCAGATTAGAGATCCACATAGCAGGCCAAATATAAAATCCCAGAAAGCAAATCAATCATAGGACAGTTCTGAAAAATGACCAGGCCAGATTGGATCAGGAGGATGAAGTACTCTTTGGACATTGCTAGGAAATTACATTTAGTGAACAGATTGTCTGGTGTGTTTGGATATTTGGCAAATATTATTCAAAGTTTTTTTTGGCAGCTCTGATTGATGAGAATAACTATGGAAGGATTGATTAAACCAGTACTAACAAATAATAAGCCCTCCACTTCTGTATAAGATGGAGTAACAAGGACAAGATTTCCTCTTCCATCTGAAATAACTACAAAAGAACAAACCAACTCAAAACAAAAGAGAGCCCACACAATATGTGAAACAGTGTAATATATATAACATTGTATAAACAATGTCAGGTGAAAGTGAAGAATTACAAAATTCAAAGGTGTTTGATGTTATTTGAATTTAAGAGAACAGATTTAATTGGTAGAAATTCTGTCATGTTGTAGCTTCCAGTGAAGCCAGGGACAAAAAGGTAGTCAGTGTAGGTAATAAATGACTGTGTCAAAAAGATGGGGGCTGATTCAGGAGGAAATAAAATATTAATACCTTCAGGGCACTTCCCCCTCCTTCACCTGTTGCCAAGGTGATTTGCCTCCAGGGAATTGTTCCTCCCTGTGGAGAGTTATTAATGAATGATAGCCTCCTCCACCACTCCCTTCCTCTCCTACCCTGGCATGACTCTGTCTTTGGCCAATGTTTTGGTCATGAGTCACATGTGGGGAATGGGGGAGGAGAAAGCATGAGAACAAGGGAATTTGGAATATATAAAAGGGGCAGGACACCCCTACTTCCTCAGACTCCCAGTTCTGGGGCTCCTTCTCTGTGGAAAAGTCTGTCACTGTTCTATCCTTGAAATAAACTTGCTTTCTACACTTGTCTCCATCTTTCTCAGGTGTTCAATCTTCAACATTCCAGGGAACCAGAACTTAGCTTGATCCTCATCACCTGTACCTTTAGATAGTGAGGGACAACTAACACTCTTTTTCAATACCCATGTTTTAAATTAAATTGGAACTACACTCAAAATTCAGATTTATTACTGAGAATACTAAACAGAAAATAGAATGGACCTGTGGAATCAACCCAACAGGCCACCTAAAGTGTTCCCCAGATGGAAGCCCTCTAGTCTAATGGGCAGTTCAGGACTCTGTTACCAGTAGTCAACAGTGTCCCCTGTGTCTTCAGGGGGGTCCCAAAGAGAGATGTTGACTTCCCTCTCAGCTATATTTCTCCTTCCTGAAAAAAGTGAGGCAGCTTAGCAGGTCTGGAATGTCCCTCTCTTGCTATTTCTTCCTACAGTAAACCACAAAGTCCTTATACTAAACACACAAGGATAATATATATGTTTTCCTTGTCATTTGAATAAATATTGTCTAAGAAAATACAAATAAAAAACTAAAATATTAATTTTCTTCATCCAAAAAATACACACAAAATAAGTATCTTGTGAAGTTATATTCAAGCTAATACTTTCCTGTTAGTCACATTCATCATTTAATTATTTTAAATTCTTTCTACTCATGAACATGAAGTAACTTTTTTTTCCCATGGGGTTACGGGGGCTTGAACCCAGGGGCACTTCACCACTGAGCCACATCCCCAGCCCTATTTTGTATTTTATTTGGAGACAGGGTCTCACTGAGTTGTTAAGCACCTCACATTGCTGAGGCTGACTTTGAACTTGTGACCCTCCTGACTCAGCCTCCTGATCTGGTTGGATTACAGGTGTGTGCCACTGCACCTGGCTGAAGTAATCTTTTTATCACCAGTTACTTTAATGTGACCTTGATGGCTTTTATACTTACAGAAATTTTAATTTGATAGTTCATTAGTGGTAAATTTTAATATAAAATCAGTTAATATCTGTCTAAATGATCCTATATACATCCAGCAATGGGTTGTTATTTTGCATTGTAAAAAGATTTATTAGAAAAGTTCAGCTTGCCAACACCTCTCTGACTGCCTCATGTCTTGTGATTGTTGTAGTTATTTTCATTAATTTTGTACGAGAGATTCAGCCAAATATGTAACTGCTGATGAAGATAAATGTTATTATGCAGTGCTTTTCAGTAATATAAATGTTGCATTTTAGAATCAGGGAAAGAAAAATACATGATAGAAAAAAGTTTATTAATACCAAATATAATACAATGTGTTTTGGTAAAATAAAAGTTGCATTTTAAATGATAACAAAGAAATATAATAGTTTACACCATTTCCTTATCATTTCTGCCATTGTTTTTTTATGTCTTTTTCTATAATGTATATATACATATTTGTGTGTGTGTGTGTGTGTGTGTGTGTGGTGTATACACATACTTGTTTGTATACCTCAAATAGATTTCTAGAAATCTTGGCATGACCTCTCTGAAGCTGACAACAGAATGATTACCAAGGTTTCCAAAATAAATAAATAAATAATAAAAACTATGTCAAACTTTATTCTTTAGTTTCATTTGATAGAAAAACTTTTTCTTTCATGCATTGTTTTACTTGACTAAAAATTTAACTTATTTCCATGAGAAGGATTTCAGATTCTGATTTCTAGTCCATAATTGTCTTGTCCTTCTACACAAAACCTGACTTGGGAATTTGTTCATACAAATTCTTAACACACACACACACACACACACACACACACATACAAAATAGAGTATCTGCAGTGTTGATTTCAGACTCATAATCAGCTGTTGACAATGTGAATCCCAGGAACTGTTCATTTCTATTAGGTCTTCAGATGTCTCCTATATTCTATTCTAAAGTGTCTGTTTTGTGCTTTTCACAGTGATGAGTTTCATGAGGCCATAGATCTAACTTCTGTACATCTGATTTCTAGCTGTGTTAACTAGAATGTATTCAATGGTAACAAACATTGACAGACTGAGGAATAAGTGTGTATAGTCGTATTAGTCATCTATTTTAACTAGCTGGGTGATTTATATGATTTTATTTTAAATTCTTGAAAGCCTTTGAGGTTGAGGAAGGGATTTGTACTTTATAAGTCTACTTGATTTCATGTATTCTCTCTTCTTCATGCTTAAGTTCACTTGCTAGATTAAATGTTTGAATAATTTCTGCTTAAAATGGATATGTTTTCTTTGAACATTTTACGCTGATGGGGCTTTAACTCAAGCTCTTAAATAGCACAATAAATACATAAAATAACCTTGTTTATAAAATGGAAAATATTGGTATGGCTTAATATGCCATTACAAATAATTTTGTGATTACCATATGTGTATATGTGTTTAGCTATGTTGATTTGCTATGACAGAGTTTCCAGCCATTGGCATTGTCAGATAATATACAAGGAGATGATAGTGTCATTAAATGTCTAGTTTCATTAAATTCTTATTAGTACATAGATGAACATAAGTCCTAAAAGTCTAAACTTTTAATAATTTTTTATAATATTCTTATTTGTCTGGTCTTTATGTGCACGTACCATGTTAGATTTTTTTCATTTGTTATATACCAGGTTTCTAAAATATTCAAGTTTTATAAATTTAATGTGTCTTTGGGAAAAAATGCACTGAAAATTAAATTTTAAAATTACTAAATCTTATCTATAGCTGAAAAAGTAAAGTATTTCCATATAAATTTTGCAAAAATTGTTTGAATTTGATCTTACATAATATGAAACATAAGCAATCACTGAAGTTGTTGTATGAATTGACAAATAACTGTCTGTCAATCAAAATGAAATTCTTGTTTTGCTATTGTCAGTTTACAGCCCCATAAGGATTAAATTAGTGATCAGTGATCATATAGTTTGATGCTGACACCCAAAGACAAGTATCAGAAGAATTTACACTTCAGCAAAGTAATACCTTTCAGATGAGACTGACATCTGAAAACATGATAATGGTGTATGACACTTTGAAGTGTGAGTCCTGACTGTGTTAAATACAGGGTTCAAGGAGCTGTAAGTCGTTTATGCTAACTGGCTTGTCAAGATGAAATGTATTGTCAAAGAAAGGTCAGAAAACAGAAAGTTGTGGTAAATAAGGAGAGTTTTGATATTTTATCAATATTTCCAACTCCATGATGGATGCTTCTTGAATTCTTCTACTCCAAAGTAAATTAAATTAAATTTATCCTAAACATTCCATAAGTATTGTAAAATTCTCTTTTATCATTAGATAGTAAACATTTTTTTTCTATCCTCAGAAAATAGTTTTCAGAAAATTATATCTAGAATACAAAACCAAATATCAAAGTCACTTTACTTATTTTGATTTTACAGTCATACATGATCATAATCATGAACTTGACCACATTGTTGACTTTTAATTTTAATTTGTAAATTAGTGAAATACAAAAACATTTTAGAATATTTACTCTAAGAAAGCAAGATTTTTTTCTCTTTCAAGAAAAAAAATGCTGCTGATCAAATACATAATTAATTTTTATCTAACAAAATTGAACTTTACATATTTTCACAATACATGTACATTTAGAGTTTAACCTATAAACTCATAAAATTATTCATCATGAGGCCAATATTAAAAGTCAAAGAAATTTTAATAATGTCTGATTATATATACTTAATATATTGAAATGTCAATCATATGTCATTGCGGTGTCACATAAATTATATCAAGTATACTTACTAAAATTAAATCAAATATACTTACTAAAACCATATTACCTATGGGCTCATTTGCATATTCACAATATTATCTACCCTTGTGCATTCTTTTACTTGGTTATTATTATTTCTCCTCTAGACAATGTATGTATCATGAGATTAGTTTGCATAAAAACTCATTTAGTTAATCAATTTTTTTTCAGACAATCTTAAATAAGTTAAATTTCAGTGATAGAAAACAAGTGATTCATATAAAAGAGTGTGTAACTGATAATTCAAAACTTAAAGCCAATATTGCATTTAAATTCACACATTAAAGAACTTGGTATAAAATGAAAAATAAAGTAAGCACATCAGAATAAAATAGCTTCTTTTATTTTACCTGAAAATACTGAAATAGACAGATTTGAAAGTAAAGATAAGTAGTTTTGCAGGTAAAAATGAGAAAATTGCTAAATTCCACTAGTGTTCAATTTTATTTTGAGAAGTTCAATGGATATATACATACATCACATACTTAGTCATTCACATAGGTGCTTAAGTAAAATACTTACTAATATTATGCATATGCACAGAATGAATGAAAAGTAATTTATCTTTCCTTTATACAGAAGTGTTTGATATTGAGTGCATGCAGATTTGCATACACACACACACACACACAAGGGAACAATAGAAAATGACATTCATGAAAGAACACAACACAATTATGTGAATAAAGTATAATTTAAATGCTCAAAACAACTTTGGAAAATTGATACTTTTGAAATAGTTGGTTGTCAACCCTTGCTAGACATTCAGTTCCAATTTATACCAACATTGATGTCAAGATCTCGTACCTACCAGAAATTTCAAACCAGTGATTCTTGGATCTTTATTAGACATTTCTAGGCAGGAGTATATAAACAGAGTGAGAAACTTCTCTTTTAGACCATTTGAATAGGTCTAAAATTACTTAAGTATTTATATAACTGTAGAAAGCATGTCAACAGATATTAATAACAGCTAAGTCACAAAATAGGTGTGTGGGACTGAATAACGGTCAGTTTCCCTTGGGCCTCTGCTTTCTAATTCATGAAGTAAGTAGTTTCAAGTAAATTATTTTAATTTAGGCTATGTAAAAATCCAGCTCTAACATCTCTGACATTGCGATCACTTACAAATGCAAATATTCACAAAGTTTGTTAGAGGTCCTGTGACAAGAAAAATTCAGATAATATAGATGGATTATTGGTGATTGATAAGACATACTTCTAGAAACATATTGCTCTAAAAGCTAATGTTCAGTACATTCTACTTTTGTAGGAAAGAATTATGATAAAATAAAAAAGTTATATTTGACAACACAAGACTAGTTTGAACTTGACATCTATCAGATACCTTTTACACAATCCGGCACATTTAATCTAATTAAACTTTAGTATCATTATCTTTAAAATACAGCATATGCAGATATACCATGTGTAGTTTACATAGAATAATTATATAGACAGATATTATGAAAATAGAATGATATTGTACATGAAAATTGTTTTATAAAATATTAGAAGTTTCTTAAAAGATAAGGGATATAATACAAACTCTGAAGATTAAGAGTACAAGGATGTTTAGATTGATAGGCAGGTTATTTGAAAATGTTATTTTCTAATTTATAGGTTTAAGTTTTAGGGGGAAAGTTAACCTGGTAATCCTGAAGAAGTTTTTTAAGACAATAAATTAAACCTCACTTATTATTAAGCCTTTGGACTTTCTTTATTATCTTTAAGGTTTTTGTATGTTAGTTTTTGTTCTTCTGGGTACCCAGACCTCATGCATGCCAGGCAAATGCTCCACCACTGGGCTGTATCACCAGCCTTATTATCTTTCATTATATTTTTATTCCTTGCATATAAAAGAAATTGGCTTTTTTGAAATTAATATACCTCAGAATGAAACAAAATGAATACCATCAAGTAGATGTAAATATGTTGTCTTGCAGATTGATGAGTATAAAAAGAAGACTTTTAAAAAATATATGGGTCCAACCACAGCACAACTTTAAAACACAATATAAATGCAAGTTATGATGACAAAAATGATTTTGGTCATTTGTTTTTTAAACAATTATTTACCGAGCACTAACTACATATTAGGCAAGGAACAAGCAATTAAAATGCCTCTGATTAAATAAAGATTAATCACAGAAACTTTCAAATAAATTTCTA
>NW_026692327.1:0-33393 GCF_021218885.2 Marmota monax
TTCTAAGATGAATATGTATATATGTATATGTGTGTGGGTGTGTTGTAATATATATATTTACATATTCCTTTTCCTCATATTGCCTTTTTAATATTTGTGGATTTGTGGTGATTTTTTAAATATTTTCACTCTTAAAATCAGTTTATCTTTTTTTTTCCTTATCATTTCCTATCAATGTTATTAGTATCTGATTGACCCTTTGGATCTTGTTGATCACTTTGTTATTTGATCCCTTTCTTATATACTAACTTATAGCAATACTTTTGATTTTTACTTCTCTTTCTTCATGTTTATTATGCTGATTTTAATGCCTGGTTATTGAAAAGGTGTCTACTCAATGATTTTTTTCCATTCTTTACTAAATCTTTAAAATATATGAATTTGAGGCTAGTTATTTCTTTCTTATAATTTTTAGAATAAACCATAATTTAAAATATGTAGTATCACTGTATACCAAATATTATTTCTATTTACATATATATATATATATATATATATTTGCCATTGACTTTCCTGTCAAGTAGTGAGTCTCATAGTTGTTTCCAAAAAATGGTCTATAGTAAGCATTTATGAAAGTCATATTAGGTCAAGTACATGAGTAAGATCACAGCCTTTATTAATGTTAATTTTAGTATATAAATATAAATTCTACTACAATAAATCCAAAATATATGCCATTAAGTTTTGTTCTATTATATCCCTTGAGAATCAAATTTTCTTTTGTAAGATGATAGTATACAAAAATCAAGGAGTAGTTCCTATCTCTTGATCATATTTCAATATGGAGTTCCTGGCCATCAACACCATAACAGCTGAGAATTGTTCTAAATCTTTTATCTAGGCTACTTTATCTCATTTCCACAAGATACTATTATTAAAATATCATTACATTTTAGTTTGCTAATAAGTTAAATTTGTAAAATATTTCGCCAAGACCTTCTAGGTAAAGCTAGTAAATGCTGAGTCAGATTCTACCTGAAATGATTGAATGCCAAAGCTCACATTCTAAATCAATACACTATAATATGTTAGAATATGTGGCTTCTTTTTGACATATTAGATTTGGGAGAAATATACTTAGCAACTAGCAAGAAATGGAACTTTCTTCTTTTCCCTTTGTAAAATGTTAAGGTGGCCTATTGAAGTTAGCTTGCTCTATCTAAAGTCTCTCTCATGAATCATTACTCTTCAAGGTATATTTTCACTATATCTACTTATAATTTCAAGTCATTCACTATAGCCTTTTTCAGAAAGCATTGATTGTTGAAACAAAGAAAAAATTATAACAAAAATCAATAGATTTGATATACTAGTTCAGCAACTAGAGCAATTGCGGAATGAAATGAGCATTTAATATATACAGTCAGTTGCCTACCACAAGCAGAGGGATGGCCAAATGTCAAAAATAGTATTAAAAGAATCCCATCATGCAGTGATGAATAGGAATAAGTAACACCTAGGAATCTAGTGTCATTCCTGGTTTTTATGTTTCATGAATTCTGTATAGGATCAGACTCTTTGGAATTGGAAAAAATGCTGAAAGTGACAAAAAACTTTTGTTGATGGATTATGTTATGCACCATTATGTATCCATACATACAGGTATATATGCATATAAGTGTGTATAAGTATGTATATGTATATACATATACATAAACACACAAAGATTTGAGGTGGGTGTTCCTACAGTGATCACTGGGAGGAAATGTTTTCTCTCAAAAGTTAAAGCAAACAAAACCTGTCATTTGATCTTTGGTTTGCATTTTCATTGTCTTATAGTGGAAATTTCAATTTAAAGTTGCCTTGGTTATATTCCATTCTATATGAACTTACTTGATTTTTAAATTAGGAAATCTAAAAGGTAAAAAAAAAAAACTGCTTAAACTTCTTTGTGTGGTGTTTCTACATCAAAAATAATAGAGGTCAGAGTGAAAATATGCTCTTCTAAAATAAGCCTTATTTCTGTATTTCTTTATTATTTTTCTTTGTTTTTGTTGGGTTTTTTGTTTGTTTGTTTTCTTTTGTTTTGGGGTTTTTGAGTCAAGGTCTCACTATGTTGTGCAGACTTGTGTAGAGGATCTTGTCATTCTCCTGCTTCAGTCTCCCAAGTAGATGGGAGGTATGTGCCACTGCACCCAGAAAAAAAAAAACACATTATGAATTATTTAGTACTCAAATAATGATACACCAAAATCAGTTAATATCTTATAATAGTAACAGTGAAGAAAACCATACTAAGTCATTGGAAAATATGCCTTTGATATAAAGCTATTTTTGAGCTAGAAACAATTAAGAAGAAACAAATAGAGAAAAACTTCTGTTCTTTCCCTTTTCATCTCAAATGAAGAATACAAATTCTCGTTTACTGGAGACAACTTGAGACATTTATCATCCTAGAGACAACATTACAGGAACCTACAAACATTCCTGATTCCATTGATTTTCTTCCATACTTCTGCCTTTCCACAGTTTCTCATCCTGAGAAACCTGAAATGGCTTTTGTTTGTCCTGTCATTTCCCAACAAATTTATTCCTCTTTGTTGATGATACTATAAAAACAAGAGTTGTAGACCACTGTTTTTTATTGAGGTTTCCCTGTAAGATGAGTGCTACATAGATTAAAGGGCTTGTTTGTCTTGAATTACAGGGGTCTCCTCCATGAACCAAGATGGGTAGAAGTCATCTTCAGAGTATTCTATATTGTCAAGAGTAAAGTAAACAAATTCACTTTTATATTATCAACAATAAAAATATAATATTCACAGTTCTGTTTTGCAATTTCAACCAATAATATATTTCTAAGAAAAGAAAGTGGAAATCAATGAAGAAAAAAGGAGGAGGTGTGCATATATGATTACATGACCAATGTAATTTTACATCATGTGAATGAGAAGTTATAGTCCATATATGTATAATATGTCAAAATATGTTTGACTATCATGTATAACTAATAAGAACAATAAAAAGTGGAAATCAGAAAAAACATGAACCTGTAATTCTATTTTTAAAAATATTACAAATATTGCAATTTTTTTTTTAGAACTTGAAAGGATAAGAGATCATCCTTGTTAATACCAAAACTTGTTAATACCAGATAACCAGCACAATAGCATGCAACTGGGAAGGAGGAAGTCAAAGTCAACACAATGTCTTTTACCATTTAGGGTAGGCTAGAACTATTTATTAAGTTCAGACCTGTCAAAGGCAATCATACATGCTACAATATTAATGGAAACTATTGAAAGTATATCCTTAAATATGTATTTTCTCAGTAGGAAAGGGTAATAGAATATGCTAGAAGTACTTAGAAGTATCACTTCTAGTATATTATATTACAAGTAGAAGAATGGCATAAAAAATAACACTTTTCCATGTTAAAAAAGCAAAGCAAATACAAATTGTAAAAATAAATAAAAATAAACTTACAAGTTCAAATGTAAATACAACCACATTATAATTTTACTTCTAGTTCTGAAGGAGTAGTGTGAAGTTATCCAGGTCTCCTATAGAGAAAAACTTGAAAAATATAAAATACTTTTAAAGGCATAAGAGAGCTCTGGAGAAGCAAGCATTGAAAGAGCCTAGAATCAAGAGACAGGCCAACAAGGAGAAGGGACATCATATTTACAGCTACTATTTTCCATCCTGTGTGTAAAACATAAGATGGAGAATCAAAACCTTTTATGGGTAGAAAGGGGATATTGCTGAAGTTGAAAGCAGTTGAGCATTTTATGGGGCCACATTTGTTCAGGGAGACAAAATTAGGGACTTAGAAGAACATGAACTCAGTAAGAAGACAGAGATGAAGGGCATGCCAGATACCTATCCTGTTTTCAAAAAGGCAATGCTAAATTCTGAAATTGCATGTATAAAAGTTGAAAAGTTTAATAACCACACTAAAGCTAAATCATGGAGTAGCATATGACAAAAGGGACAGAGAAAAGATGGAGAAAAAGAAAAAGCAGTAATGGAGTGCCAGAATATTGAAAAATATCATATTGCATGCAATCATATTGTATATGGTGTTGTAAGAAATATAAAGGCTGAAAAAAAATTTGAAGCCTTCCAAATAAAAATCCACATAGATGCTGATTAGCCAAAAATCATTTGAAGAAAGTCTACACTTGATTCATCTCCATTGTCAGGATATAGGCCATTAAACTATAGCAATGATTCTCAAACTTCAGGGGCTTGAAGCAGTTAAAAAGCATTTTGAACTAGGTGCACAAAAACAAATATTATATTATCTCACTTTTATGTGTAATCTATAATGATTAATATCATAGGAGCAGAGGAGAATGTACAAAATTTCAGTACACTGGATAAGAATATTTAGTAATCTATGGCACTGCCTCGGAATCACAGTTAATAATGTAGTACATATACAAACTTGATTAAAAAGTAGTTTTTCATGTTCTCACAAAAAAGAATGAATGGTAAGTTGAAGGATGTTAATTATCTTGATTGAACCTTTCTAAAACGTATACTATAAATAAAATCATCAATTGTATTTCAAAATATTAATAATTGATATTTTCCAATTAAAGAAAACACACACACACACACACACACACACACACCAAATGCATGCACACACAACTTGCTGGATCCTATCTCCATTGCTGAGTTTCTAGTTCACAAGAAACTGTTGAGGTGGAAAAATGTGTACTTCTAATAAGTTCCCAGGTAACACAAAAGCTACTAGTTCAAGGACCACATATTGAAAACCACTGAATCTGAGGCACTGTTAAAATAGTGACATCATTAGACTTGATAGAGCAAATTGTATACAGCATTTTTATATCTGTTTGTTCCATTGTGCTTAGTTTACAGTGTACACTGGAGTTTTCCATGTATCTTACTGTGAAAACCAATTATAGTATTGTACTGCTAATGTTTGAAATCTAAGTGGAATAAGATTACACCTAAAATTCTAAGAAGCATAGGTAGAATATCCGTAGTCTATTAATTTATTAAGCACAAGTCACATTCACTCAATATTCATTTGTTTCTTTCCTCTTATGTTTTGGTACTTTAACTTGTACTTACAATTGAAAGATATCATATCTGCAGTACTTAAAGACATATCCCACAATATAAGAGCTTTATCTGTCAACATTACCCACCTGCTGATAAGTACAGGACACACTGTATTATTGACCAGCCTCTAGGCAGCTAATTATAATTGCAGTGCTGGCAGCCAACTTGATGGTGTTCAGTCCTTCCATTACCTTTTCTCCAAATAGTTCATTTATCGAGTTAATTCAAGCTAAATCTATGACTTTTAGATTGTGTATTTGGAGAAGTTCAGAAATCTTGTCTGCCATAACTTTGTACTACTAACAAAGAAAAGTCATATTTTGATCTTTGCATTAGTAATTGTACAAATTAATAAATTAATTTTAAGATGCTAAAAATATGTCACAATTCTACAACTTGGCACATAATAAAACACAAATAACATATTTAATTTTTAAATGTGTTTAATGGTGCTGAGCAAATTAAAATTTTGTTTGGGAGATTTTAGTTGATCATAATCTTTATATCTTTAGCTATTTAAACACAATAATAACTATAAAAGAGACATCAAGCAATTCTTTTTGAGTTACATAAATAGAGGTATGATACTCTGATATGAAAACCTGTAAAACCAATTACTTGAAATATTTATTTTTTTTTTTAGTCTTAAAATTTAAGAAGCTCATAGATATCTGAGAGTAAGGAAAGCAACCTTTATGGGGAGGTGACCATAATAACAAGTATTTTATCTATATTATATATGGTTATATAATTTTATATAGTAGTATAAAACATATATCATATATATATATATATATATATATATATATATATATATATATATTAATAAATTTTACATATTACATATAGAATATATATAATTATGTATATAATTTTAAATGTATACATTATTATGTATTGTCCTGTGATATATTTGATACATGTGTACATTGTGCAATGACAAAGTCAGGCCTGTTAATATTTCCATCTCCTGTAACATACTTTTAAAATAGTTTTTAACATGTAATAAATTACACATACTGAAGGGACACAGTGTAGCACATCAATAGGTGATTGCAATATGTACTGATCAAGTGAGGGTAGTAAAACTTTATATCACTTTATCATTACTTTGCATTTGATGCTTAAAGCTCTTCTAGTTTTTCATAAAGTATATACTAGATTATTATAAGTAAAAGTTCTCCCACTGAGCTGTAGAATACCAGTACTTATTCCTCCTCTCTAACTTTTGACCAACTGTTGCCAAACATTCCATTATCCACCTTTTGCCCCTACCATAAAGGAGTTTTTCTAATAATTGAGGCAATGGTTATAGTAGCAAATCAACTTCTTTTTTTTTAAATATGGAAGACAGATTTAGGTCAAAGAACAAACTGATATAATATGGTAATTTAACATATAGCTTTTATGAGTAGTGTTTTCTAAAATTGAAGCAGAATATTTAATGGACTTCTGAATTCTCTGCCAGTCACTAATTAAAGGGTGATAATTTGGGAGTTTTATGAAGGTGATTTTTTTTCAAACAAGTTGATAAAAATAAGAAAAGTTTAATATTTTATCACCTCAAGTGTGAGTCCAAATTTTATAGTTTAGAGAATCAACTTTTGGAGCATAAACATTAAAAAAATTAATAAGCATTAATGTTTTATTACTAGCCACAAATTTTAGGTAAAGGCATGATATATATATATATATATATATATATATATATATATATGCAGTTATTTAAATATCTTATTTAGGGCTGGGGATGTGGCTCAAGCAGTAGTGCGCTCACCTGGCATGCATGCGACCCGGGTTCAATCCTCAGCACCACATATAAACAAAGATGTTGTGTCCGCCGGGAACTAAAAAATAAATATTAAAATTCTCTCTCTCTCTCTCTCTAAAAAAAATCATATTTAAATATCTTTATTTGGAAGGTGCTCTTAAGAAAAAATCACCAAAAATCTTTCCCCCTAATGTTATAGGTTTAATTTGAAATAACATCCCCAAAACACAATGATAAAGACTGACATATTTCACTACATATCCCTATTACTAAAATTTTTGGAAAGCAGAATAAATCAAATCCACAGATAACATAACAATATATTATCATTAGTTTATTAGTAACTTAATTACCTAATATAGAATAGCTCTCAAATATCAATTAAAATACAGAAAATATAAAGTACTAGAAAATGAGAAATATATCATCTTATACTATTTTTTTCCTAGGAAGAGAGCTGTTGAGGCTACAAGTTGTGCTGTAAGAAAGAGAATGACTTTACTATGTTTCTGTATTGTTTAGTTCTGTATAAAAAAAAATCTTGTATTCTTGATAACTGACATTCTAACTGTGGTGAGATGAAATCTTAGAGTAGTTTAGATTTGCATTTCTCTAATTACTAAAGATGTTGAATGCTTTTTCATATATTTATTGATCACTTTTATATCTTCTTCTGAGAAATGTCTGTTCAGTTCCTTAGCCCATTTATTGATTGGGTTCTTGGTTGCTTTGTTTTTTTGTTTGTTGTTTCTTTCTTTTTTTCTTTTTTTGGTATTAAGTTTTATTCAGTTCCTTATATGTCCTGGATCTGATATGCCTGTGGTAAAAATTTGCTCCCATACTGTGTGCTCTCTCTTTACCTCAATGATTGCCTCTTTTACTGAGAAGAAACTTTTTAGTTCGAATCCATCTCATTTATTGAGTCTTGATTTTATTTCTTGAACTTTAGGAGTCTAAGGAAGTCAGGGCCTAATCTGGCATGATGCAGATTTGGGACTACTTTTTCTTCTATTAGTCATAGGGTCTCAGGTCTATTTCCTAGTCCTTGATCAACTTTGAGTAGAGTTTTGTGCATGGTAAATGATAGAAGTTTAATTTCATTTGTTGCATGTGGATTTCCAGTTTCCATAGCACCATTTCTTGAAGAGGTTATCCTGTCTCCAATCTATATTTTGGCACCTTTGTCTAGTATGAGATAACTATATTTATGTGGGTTTGTCTCTGTGTCTTCTATGTCTATTTTGGTGCCAATATCATGCTGTTTTTGTTACTATTGCTCTATAGTATAGTTTAAGGTCTGGTATAATGATGCCACCTGATTCACTCTTCTTGCTAAGGATTGCTTTGATTATTCTGAGTCTCTTATTTTTCAAATTGAATTTCATGACTGCTTTTCCTTAGAACACTGTCCACAATATGATTGCATGTAATACATCACTGATCTAGAATTCTGGCACTCCATCACTGCTTTTTTCTTTTTATCCATCTTTCCTTTCTCCCTTTTGTCATAAGCTACTCCATGTTTTACTTTAATGTGGCTATTAAATTTTTCAGCTTTTATGCATGCAATTTCAGAATTTAGCATTTTACCCAGCATATATGTACACAAATATATTTTGATCATTTCCCTCCCTTAATTATCTCACCATATAGCCTCCAAAACCCCTTCTTTTTCTCTAATAGTCTCTCTTTTGCATTCATGTTATTCCCCCGCCCCCTAGATACCAAATCAGATTCCAGGTTCCAGACATTTTCCTACAAATTACATGATTTTTTTTTCTTCTTTGTGGCTAAATATTTCATTGCTCATATATACCAAATTTTCTTCATACATTCATCAGTTGATGAGAACCATGGCTGATTCCATAACGTTTGTTATTGTGAATTATGTCCCAATAATCATGAGTAGGAGGGCCCCCTATAATAAGCTAATTGAAATACTTTCATATATATACTAGGAATTATTCAGTGGCTTCATTTTTAATTTATTTTAACTTACTAATGTCCATAGTGAGTGTACTACTTTACATTCTCACCAAGACTGCATATCAAGTTCTTGATAATTGGTAATAAATGGGACCATTTTTTAAAGTTGTATACTGAAACAAACCATGTAATCTTACTGTCATTGACTGTCCATGATTTTTTTTTGGTCCTTATTTATTAATATAAAATAAGAATTCAAATAAATCTCAAGTACATTAATTTTTATGAGATGAAGGAACTATATAGTATATAGTTCTTAAGCCAAACAAACAAACAAAAGACTAAATTGGTTTATAAATCCTTGGACACGGAATGAGGAAGATGGCGGTGAGGGGAATGCATTGCCCCCGTGTGCTGCTTCACTGTGTGGGAGTATGACAAGTCAGGACGGCTAAAGGCTATCTTGTTAGGAATTTCCAGCAATAGTGGGGTGCTCCGGAACCTGGAGGAAGGATTTCCATCGCATGAGGATCAGCTACGGGGACTCAAACGCGAGAGATTTGTTGCACGGAGGGTAACACTGCTTATTCAGCAAATCGCCCCGCGGCTAGAGTCTGCAGCGCATGCTGGGAAACGAGGAGATAGCGACGCAGGGATACAGCGCTGCAGTTTCTGCCAGCCGTGCAAGCACCATACTCAGGGCTGAATTCTGGGTTCGAGACGGGGGAAGGAAGTGGTCCATCTCGGTTCTCCACACCGGTCAGACCACAGAGGAGGCCAGCGGCCATCATGTTGGAAAGCTGACATCACCATCCCTGTTTTTGACTGACCGCAGCTAATTCAGCCATAGAACAGGTAATTTCAGGCTGCCATTCGCCTGCGGCTTGCAGACAGATTGCTTGGGCTCAGTGCCTGGGTGCTTCTTAGAACCTGCTCTTATCAGAGCGAGCACCAAGCACGGGGCGGCCGAGTTCAGGCTCCCGGAACCACCCTGGCCCAGGGCTGGGGAGCCTGCGGAGGCTGCTTCTTGGACCCTGCTCTTATCACAGCATACACCGAGCACTAAGTGGCCGAGTTCCAGCTCCCGGAACTGAGCCCGCAGGGGCTGCTTCTTGGAGCCTACTCTTATCGGAGCATACACCAAGCACAGAGCGGCCGAGTTCCGGCTCCCGGAACTGCCCTGGCCCAGGGCTAGGAGCCCGCAGAAACTGCTTCTCGGTCTGGGTCCTGCTGAGGGCCGGTCAGGACTCACCTGTTGCTTTGGTTGCCCGGCAAGGGGAACGAAATGCTGCCATTCGCATAGGTTACCAACATGGCAGAGATCTGATGTCATCAGAAAGCGGCGGAGGAGAGAACTTCATCAATACCAGCGGCGACAGAAACAGTTGGTCTCCTGGTAAGGGGGGTGAGGCACAGACACCCGAGTCTCCTCGATTAGTAGTCGAGCCAGAGGGGAGGAGCCGGGCCACCGCCAGCGCCCGGAGAAGGCCCAGCGACTCGCCAGCATGGTGACCGCGTGACCCCAATTGGAGAGGGGGCAGAGCGGAGCCGCCACCAGCGCCCGCAAGGTGGGCAGACCCACGACCCAGTGGTACACAGGCGTGGTAGGAGGGGCAGGGCAGAGCCGCCGCCCGTGCTTGCAAGATAAGCAGACCTGTCACAGACTGGCGGGTCAGGCCCAGTGGCCTGCCAGCGTGGTACACACGTCACCCCAACTGCAGTAGGGGCAGAGCAGATCCTTCTCCCACGCCCGGATCAGGCCCTACCGGTGTGGTGGTCACGTGACCCCAATTGGAGTGGGGGCGGAGCGGAACCGCCACCCATGCCCGCAGGGTGAGCAGACCTGTGACCAACCTGCAGATCAGGCCCAGCGGTCCGCAGGCGTGGTAGGAGGGCCAGGGCAGATCCGCGGCCCGCGCCTCCAAGGTAGGCAGACCTGCGACAGACCGGCGGATCAGGCCCAGGAGCCTGCCGGCGTGGTACAAACACCACCCTAATTGGAGTAGGGGCAGAGCAGAGTTGCCGCCCGTGCCAGAAACAGGCCCAGCGACCTGCAGGCGGGGTAGTCACGACACCCCAATTGGAGTAGGGGCAGAGCAGAGCCACCACCCGTGCCCGAAAGGTGGGCAGATCTATGACCGACCAGCGGGACAGGCCCAGTGGCCTGCCGGTACGACAGACACGTCACCCCATTTGGAGTAGGGGCAGAGTAGAGCCACCACCCGCGCCTGCAGGGTAGGCAAACTTGCAACCGACCGGCGGATCAGGCCCGGTGGCCTGCCGGCGTGGTACACTCGTCACCCCAATTGGAGTAGGGGCAGAACAGAGCCGCTGCCAGCGCCCAGAACAGGCCCAGTGACCTGCCGGCGTGGTAGTCACGACACCCCAATTGGAATAAGGAGAGAGCAGAGCCGGCGCCCACGCCTGCAGGAAAGATACGCAAGCAGTATGAAAAGACAAGGAAAGAAAGGACCACAAGCAATGCACGTCAACGCAACTTTAGAAGAGGTAACAGCTGCAGCAGATGGAATGTCAGATAAAGAATTCAGGATATACATGCTTCAGATAATCTGGAGTATCAAGGAAGACATTAGACAGCAAAATCAGACAATGAAAGATCACTTCGACAATGAATTACGCAAACAAATCCAGGAAGCAAAGGATCAACTATACAGGGAGATAGAGGTTATAAAAAACAAACAAACAGAAATCCTAGAAATGCAGGAAGCAATAAACCAACTTCAAAACTCAATGGAGAATATTACCAGCAGAGTAGAACACTTAGAAGATAGAACATGAGACAATGAAGACAAAGTATTTCAACTGGAAAACAACATAGACAGCTCAGCAAGACTGTTAAGAAACCATGAGCAGAACATCCAAGAAATATGGGATAACATTAAGAGACCAAACTTAAGAGTCATTGGGATACAGGAAGGTACAGAGCTCCAAACCAAAGGAATGAGCAGTCTATTCAATGAAATAATAAGAGAAAACTTCCCAGACTTGAAGAATGAGACAGAATCCCAAATTCTAGAAGCCTACAGGATGCCGAATGTGCAAAATCATAAGAGATCCACACCTAGACACATAATAATGAAGATGCCCAACATACAGAATAAGGAGAGAATTTTAAAAGCTACAAGAGAAAGGAAGCAGATCACATTTAGGGGTAAGCCAATCAGGATAACAGCTGCTCTTTCAACACAGACTCTGAAAGCTAGAAGATCCTGGAATAACACATTTCAAACACTGAAAGAAAATGGGTTCCAACCAAGAATTGTGTTTCCAGCGAAATTAAGCTTCAGGATGGAAGATGAAATTAAAACCTTCCACGATAAACAAAAGTTAAAAGAATTTGCAGCTAGAAAACCATCTCTTCAAAACATCCTCGCCAAAGCATTGCAGGAAGAGGAAATGGAAAATAACAATGAAAACCAACAGTGGGAGGTAGGACAGTAAAGGGGGGGGGAAATAATCAAAGAGGAAAACAAACCATGTTTAGTAACAGAAATAAACAAATATGGCTGGAAGAACAACCCATATCTCAATAATAACCTTAAATATTAATGGCTTAAACTCACCAATTAAGAGACACAGGCTAGTAGAATGGATCACAAAACAAGACCCAACAATATGCTGCCTACAGGAGATGCATTTGATAGGAAAAGACATACATAGGCTGAAGGTGAAAGGTTGGGAAAAATCATATCACTCATATGGACGTCGGAAACAAGCAGGAGTGTCCATACTCATATCAAATAAAATAGATTTCAAGACAAAGTTAATCAAAAGGGATAAAGAAGGACACTACATACTGCTTAAGGGAACCATACACCAACAAGACATAACAATCATAAATATTTATGCCCCAAAAAATGGTGCAGCTATGTTCGTCAAACAAACTCTTCTCAAGTTCAAGAGTCTAATAGACCACCATACCATAATCATGGGAGACTTCAACACACCTCTCTCACCACTGGACAGATCTTCCAAACAAAAGTTGAATAAGGAAACTATAGAACTCAATAACACTATTAATAACCTAGACCTAATTGACATATATAGAGTATACCACCCAATATCAAGCAGTTACACTTTTTTCTCAGCAGCACATGGATCCTTCTCAAAAATAGATCATATATTATGTCACAGGGAAACTCTTAGACAATATAAAGGAGTAGAGATAATACCATGCATCATATCTGATCATAATGGAATGAAACTGAAAATCAACGATAAAAGAAGGAAGGAAAAAGCATACATCACTTGGAGAATGAACAATAGATTACTGAATGATCAATGGGTTATAGAAGACATCAAGGAGGAAATTAAAAAATTCTTAGACATAAATGAAAACACAGACACAACATATTGGAATCTATGGGACACATTGAAAGCAGTTCTAAGAGGAAAATTCATTGCTTGGAGTTCATTCCTTAAAAAAAGAAAAAACCAACAAATAAATGCTCTCATACTTCATCTCAAAATCCTAGAAAAAGAAGAGCAAAACAACAGCAAAAGAAGTAGAAGGCAAGAAATAATTAAAATCAGAGCTGAAATTAATGAAATCAAAACAAAAGAAATAATTGAAAAATTGACAAAACTAAAAGTTGGTTCTTTGAAAAAATAAACAAAATCGACAGACCCTTAGCGATGCTAACGAAGAGAAGAAGAGAGAGAACTCAAATTACTAGCATACGGGATGAAAAAGGCAATATCACAACAGACATTTCAGAAATACAGAAGATAATCAAAAACTATTTTGAATCCTTATACTCCAATAAATTAGAAGATAGTGAAGGCATAGATAAATTTCTTAAGTCATATGATCTGCCCAGATTGAGTCAGGAGGATATAGAAAACCTAAACAGACCAATATCAATTGAGGAAATAGAAGAAACCATAAAAAGACTACCAACCAAGAAAAGCCCAGGACTGGATGGGTATACAGCAGAATTTTACAAAACCTTTAAAGAAGAACTAATACCAATACTTTTCAAGCTACTTCAGGAAATAGAAAAGGAGGGAGAACTTCCAAATTCATTCTATGAGGCCAATATCACCCTGATACCTAAACCAGACAAAGACACTTCAAAGAAAGAAAACTACAGACCAATATCTCTAATGAACCTAGATGCAAAAATCCTCAATAAAATTCTGGCGAATTGGACACAAAAACATATCCAAAAAATTGTGCACCATGATCAAGTAGGATTCATCCCTGGGATGCAAGGCTGGTTCAATATACGAAATCAAAAAATGTTATTCACCACATCAATAAACTTAAAAATAAGAACCATAGGATCATCTCGATAGATGCGGAAAAAGCATTCGACAAAGTACAGCATCCCTTTATTTTCAAAACTCTAGAAAAACTAGGGATAACAGGAACATACCTCAATATTGTAAAAGCAATCTATGCAAAGCCTCAGGCTAGCATCATTCTGAATGGAGAAAAACTGAAGGCATTCCCTCTAAAATCTGGAACAAGACAGGGATGCCCTCTCTCTCCACTTCTCTTCAACATAGTTCTCGAAACACTGGCCAGAGCAATTAGACAGACGAAAGAAATTAAAGGCATAAAAATAGGAAAAAGAAGAACTTAAATTATCACTATTTGCAGATGATATGATTCTATACCTAGCAGACGCAAAAGGCTCTACAAAGAAACTATTAGAGCTAATAAATGAATTCAGCAAAGTGGCAGGATATAAAATCAACACGCATAAATCCAAGGCATTCCTGAATATCAGCGACAAATCCTCTGAAATGGAAATGAGGACAACCACTCCATTCACAATATCTTCAAAAAAAATAAAATACTTGGGAATCAACCTAACAAAAGAGGTGGAAGACTTATACAATGAAAACTACAGAACCCTAAAGAGAGAAATAGAAGAAGATCTTAGAAGATGGAAAAATATACCCTGTTCATGGATAGGCAGAACTAACATCATCAAAATGGTGATATTACCAAAAGTTCTCTATAGGTTTAATGCAATGCCAATCAAAATCCCAACGGCATTTCTTGTAGAAATAGAGAAAGCAATCATGAAATTCATATGGAAAAATAAAAGACCCAGAATAGCAAAAACAATGCTAAGCAGGAAGTGTGAATCAGGCGGTATAGCGATACCAGACTTCAAACTATACTACAGAGCAATAGTAACAAAAACAGCATGGTACTGGTACCAAAAAAGGCGGGTGGACCAATGGTACAGAATAGAGGACACAGAAACCAATCCACAAAACTACAACTATCTTATATTTGATAAAGGGGCTAAAAGCATGCAATGGAGGAAGGATAGCATCTTCAACAAATGGTGCTGGGAAAACTGGAAATCCATATGCAACAAAATGAAACTGAATCCCTTTCTCTCACCATGCACAAAAGTTAATTCAAAATGGATCAAGGAGCTTGATATCAAATCAGAGACACGCCGTCTGATAGAAGAAAAAGTTGGCTACGATCTACATTCGGTGGGGTCGGGCTCCAAATTCCTCAATAGGACACCCATAGCACAAAAGTTAATAACTAGAATCAACAAATGGGACTTACTCAAACTAAAAAGTTTTTTTCTCAGCAAAAGAAACAATAAGAGAGGTAAATAGGGAGCCTGTACCCTGGGAACAAATCTTTACTCCTCACACTTCAGATAGAGCCCTAATATCCAGAGTATACAAAGAACTCAAAAAATTAGACAATAAGAGAACAAACAACCCAATCAACAAATGGGCCAAGGACCTGAACAGACACTTCTCAGAGGAGGACATACAGTCAATCAACAAGTTCATGAAAAAATGCTCACCATCTCTAGCTGTCAGAGAAATGCAAATCAAAACCACCCTAAGATACCATCTCACTCCAGTAAGATTGGCAGCCATTATGAAGTCAAACAACAACAAGTGCTGGCGAGGATGTGGGGAAAAGGGTACACTTGTACATTGTTGGTGGGACTGCAAATTTGTGCAGCCAATTTGGAAAGCAGTATGAAGATTTCTTGGAAAGCTGGGAATGGAGCCACCATTTGACCCAGCTATTCCCCTTCTCGGTCTATTCCCTAAAGACCTAAAAAGAGCATGCTACAGGGACACTGCTACATCGATGTTCATAGCAGCACAATTCACAATAGCAAGACTGTGGAACCAACCTAGATGCCCTTCAATAGACGAATGGATAAAAAAATGTGGCATTTATACACAATGGAGTATTACTCTGCATTAAAAAATGACAAAATCATAGAATTTGCAGGGAAATGGATGGCATTAGAGCAGATTATGCTAAGTGAAGCTAGCCAATCCCTAAAAAACAAATGCCAAATGTCTTCTTTGATATAAGGAGAGTAACTAATATCAGAGTAGGGACGAAGAGCATGAGAAGAAGATTAACATTTAACAGGGATGAGAGGTGGGAGGGAAAGGGAGATAGAAGGGAAATTGCATGGAAATGGAAGGAGACCCTCAGGGTTATACAGTGGAGGGGGTAGAGAGAGAGGAGGTGAGGGGAGGGGAGAGGTGGGGAGGGGGGAGGGTGGAGGATGGGAAAGGCAGCGGAGCACAACAGACACTAGTATGGCAATATGTAAATCAATGGATGTGTAACTGATGTGATTCTGCAATCTGTGTATGGGGTGAAGGTGGGAGTTCATAACCCACTTGAATCAAAGTGTGGAATATGATATGTCAAGAAATTTGTAATGTTTTGAACAACCCACAATAAAAAAAATTAAAAAAAAAATCCTTGGATAACAGAAGCATCTGACAGACTGGCAACATACATATGAGTATTCATCTTTTTTTCTATTCCATCAGACACTGGATTAATGACCAGCAAAATAAAAATAAATAATAAATGAAAATCAAGTATAAGTCACAACTCTACTTCAAACTTTAAAAAGTGTTTTACCATATTGGTCACTACAAATTTGTGCTAAATACTTTCAAGTGTATTAGACACCTTAAAGATAAAGACAAACCTAATTTTTCTTGCTTTGAAAATAGAATATTCTTCCTTGAAATAAAATAATATCATGTATTGGTGCATTAATCCTGATCAATCCAAAGGATAAGGGCAATGATTGGCATGTTTTTACCCCCATCAGGGCAAAGAACATCTCCTTCTGTCTGTTCCTCTCACTAAGCTTTCACTGAATAATTAAAAGAGTATTTGAGCAATCAAAATCCTTCTTAGACAATATAGTCACAATGAATCAGAAGTTCTTAGATGTTTCACTGTCATAAATATGAAGAAAAATGTCAATGAAGGCTGTTTCCCAGAGTGAGCAGTTACTGTAAGCAGAAGACTATTTTTAATACTTTTTCCTAAATGAGCACAAAAATAAAAAGTATCAAAAGTATGTAATGACACAATGTCAAAAGCCAGGGACTTCAATTGTAAATCAAAGGAACTGCTGTCATGAAAGCGCTTTCATTGCTATAAACAGAGTAAAAATTTAGAGCATTTTTTACTGTATCCTCCAGATTTGAGAGAACATATCTTGCCAAAAAGCTAGCACAAGTGATAATAAAGAACATGCTGTCTATAAACATGAAAATACTTTTTTTAAATTCGATAAACATGATTTTGTTAAGTATGCATCAAGCAAAATATTGGAAATTACAGAAAAATAATGACAGCTGACAAAATTATAGAAACATGATAATTGAAAGAATATGCGATAGAAGGAAAAAAAATCTAATCTATGAATAACAAAAGAGAACAAGGAAAAAGAAAAAAAAATTATCATTTAAAGATAAAAACTATTCATGTTACTGCATGAACCTGTAAGCAAATTAGTGATGCTAACATGAAGTGTTATTTTACTGAAATATTTGAATTTCAAGTGTTCAATGATATGTATCCAAAATATGCAGGATTCAAAAAAAGGAAAAACAAATACCAAAACAAAACAGACTGAAAAAATCAAAAGTTATTATTCATGAAGCTGAACTAAAGACCTTTATTGGGGGGGAGGATGCACATAAGGCATTATACAAAGACTAAATTCAGGAATTCTCTATTCAGCAGAAAAAAGCTTTCAAACATAAAGCAAACAGACTTGTCTGACTCATAGTAGGTGCTTACAAATTCTTCATTAATTAAAATTATTAAATTAAGGATTCAGTAATTATATTACTATGTATATTCCTGAATAAATTACATAAACTTTTTTTTGTCTTTGAATAAAACATTAAAGAAAGCAAATCATAAGACTCAGAACAAAATGTTTACAGAGTATACAGAATTATGTCAGTGAAGCTGTATGGTAGATTCTAAAAATAAAAAGTGGTTATGTAAATAATTTCTAAGAAGGAAAATAAATAATATAGAAATAATATTTATGTATACCTTGTATACCTGCACCTAAATATCTCAGATTTAATAAAAATATACTGTAGGGAATATAGGGAAAATCATAGAATTTATTTATCTTTTACAAATGGAGCTGATGGGCTCAGTTATTCATCATATTATCAATAATAATAGTTTAAGGGCTGGAGATGTGGCTCAAGCGGTAGCGCGCTTACCTGGCATGCGTCCGGCCCAGGTTGGATCCTCAGCACCACATACAAAGATGTGATGTCTGCCAAGAACTAAATAATAAATATTAAAAAAAAAATCTCTCTCTCTCTCTCTCTCTCTCTCTCTCTCTCTCTTTAAAAAAATAATAGTTTTAAGTTGTGTGTATAAGTCTGCATGTATGAATTTCTGTTTTACTGTAAAAAATACAATTTGATTGTAATGGTAAATAATTTTCTCTCACTCTGTGTTTGAACCTTAGTTGTAGAGTTAGTGTTTTTTTTTTCCTAGTCCCAGATGAAAAGTTGGGCAGTCCTCTTAACTTTTCTGATTACTTTTAGTTATGTAAAAATCTTGGCTAGGCACAGTGGTGGTCTGTAATCCCAATAACTCAGGAGGCTGAGGTGGGGGAATCACAAATTCAAAGCCAGCCTCAGCAACTTAGTTAGGCCCTCTATGGAAAAAAAAAAGATCCTACAATCACTTTCCTTCAGAAAATATATCTTTGATATAAGAACTTTATTATCTAGCACCAAGTAAAAATCAAACAGCTGAATATAATCTGAAGTTGAAACTATTCTCATTCACATGAGCCACACACAGATAATGGATAATAATGGCCCTATATCTCCTTCTTTCCTCTTTGTAACACTTCTCCTCTCACTCAGAAACATAACACTCATGTTTGAACATTTTGTAATTGAGATAGGGAATAGAGTGAAAAGGAATTTGGAAAGATCTTACCTTAGAAATATCATCCTAATGACACTCAAAACAATTTTGGATTTAGCAGATCACTAAATCTGGTATTTTGTCTTGAGAAGTTTTCTAGCACTAAGGATCTCACATCTTCAGTTTTGTGTAGGGAGCAAATTTCTTGCTATTTATTTAAAATGATATTTACTATTATATTATTATTTATTATTTATTATTATATTATTTATTTAAAATGATATTTATTCATTCTCAAAATCTAGGGATCTTTTTGGCTTCTCTCTGCTGAGATATGATTTGACTGCTTGGGCAAATCCCAAAGTAATACTTTTTATATGTCTTTTGTCTTTTATAATTTGGCTCCTATGACCCAATAGAAATGGTGTCAAATACCTCACCAGGAAATTGTGAAAATGCAAAATACTCCAAGAGCCACTTCTTTGTTGTTTTAATAGACTACTTAAAGCAGCCTCTCATTTTTTTCTCAGTTGTAATCAGACAATAGCTTAAAGTGTCTAGTAAAGAGCCAGGGAGCACAAATAAAGAATTATAGTCATCTGTTTGTAGCCTCATTTCTGTTTCTTTAGAATTGGAGTATTAAACTACTGCTGATCCCTGTTTCCTCCAAAAGCCTGAAGGCACATGAGAATAGCTCCAGAGAAGCAGTATTCAAAGATACTTACAGATCCACAAATATTAACCCTGTTAGACTCTCGATGTGAGTGGGTTGAGGAGCTAGTCATTTTAAATAGATGCACAACCACTTTTAAAATCACAACCTAACATGTGACTTTATAAATTCACTTCTTTTGTGTTTCAGCAACTATTTCTTTTTAAATCAATTACATACATTGTACTAGGGAGAATGCAAGATGCAACAATTGTAAGATGGAATGTTTATATTTCAAGGTTTTTTAAATTGAATAAGTGCAATACAATTCCCTACAGCAAAGAAGACATCAAAGAAAACTGAAGTCCTAGGATGAAAAGCAAACAATTAATAACCATACTGCCTTATGAATGACAATAACATGAAAACATCTATTTAAAAAGATGAGTGTTGTGAGACAAAGTCCATCCCAGGAGCAAAATGACAGCTGGGGCCTATCTGTTGACAAGAGTAGGTAGCATAAGAAGTCTTGTATAATTTTAAATTTTATTATTTCAACTTTCCAAACAGAGACACTGAGTGACAAATATTTTGAGTATCTAATCCTTATTTACATAGCAAAGGTAATGAATGCAGAAATCAAACCGGGGATTTTTGTCCCCTATTTCACAAAATATATTATATTAATTCCTAATAGATTAGATAGATTAGAGGTGTAAGTATGAAAAATAAAATTATGTTTACTTGTTTTAACACTATAGTATTTTAGAATGAAACACAGCTAAATACCTTAATATACTTGAGGTATATAATTAAAAAAAACAGGACATTAAAGTAGTAATCATAAGTAAATATTTTATCACTTAGACTTGATTAAGGGATATTAAGTCATGGAAAGGAAGGAAATAATATTATAAATAGTTTAAAGTAATCTTTGAATTCAGAACAAATAAGAATGTTTAGTTGTTTTTTTCTTGCTGTGACCAAAATACATAACCAGAGCAATTTAGAGGAAAAAGTTTATTTGGGGCTCATAATTTCAGAGGTCTCAGTCCAGAGATAGCCAACTCCATTGTTCTGGGCCCATGGAGAGACAGAACATCATGGTAGAATGACCTGGAAAAGAAGCACTGTTCTATTTGAGGCAGCCAGGAAACAAAGAGTGAGGAAGACTCACAGAAGAGAAGTACTATTTCCAGAGCAGCTTCAAGTGACCCACCTCTTCCAGCCATGGCCCACCTGACTACATTTACCACTTAATCCACTGGAACTTGCGTGGACTAATTAGGTTAGAGATATCACAGTCCAGTCTTTTCACCTCCTAATATTCCAGCATTAACACAGGAGTTTGGGGGAACATTTCAAAAACAAAGTGTAATATAAGTATTAAGAAAATACCAAACTTTTAAAAAATAGACAAAAAAACCCAAGCAGGTACTTTACAAAATAGGAAATACAAATGGCATCTAAACATCTGAAAAGGGCTCCACTTACAAAGTTATCAGTAAAATGCAAAACAGAACTATATTTAAGTATGATAATGTCAGCAATGGAATGGTTAAAATGGAAAAGAAGCAACGAAAATTAAACAAAGTAAAGCAGAAATAAAACCAGTAAGTGGTGATAAGGATGTGGACAAAAGGCAGCTCTCAGAAACTGCTAGCAGAGGGTACAAATTGATACCATTTCTTGGGAACTGTTCTTTAGTAGATACTGATATCTACTAAAGCTCAACATGTAAAGGCAAGCCATTCAATTTCTATTAAACCAACAGATATTCATATGTATTCAACAAAAAAAGTGGAAGGATGCTTATATTAATATTATTAAAAATGATTTCACTTCACTTCCTCTTATAGGTAATTTTGTATAACAATGAGGGTCTCCTGAAAGGGGGAAAAAACAAGGGGGAGAAATGAATGACAGTAGATGGGGTAGAGAGAGAAGATGGGAGGGGAGGGGAGGGGAGGGGGGATAGTAGAGGATAGGAAAGGCAACAGAACACAACAGACACTAGTATGGCAATATGTAAAAAAGTGGATGTGTAACCGATGTGATTCTGCAATCTGTATACGGGGTAAAAATGGGAGTTCATAACCCACTTGAATCAAATGTATGAAATATGATATGTCAAGAACTATGTGATGTTTTGAACAACTAATAATAAAAATTAAAATAAAACAAAACAAAACAAAAAACAAATAAATATGGTTTCCTAAACTGTAAAAAAAATAAAAATAAAAAATAAAATAATTTCAAATTGAAACCTACCCAATTGCTAATGAACAGTAGAAAAGATGTACAAACCACAATGTATAGATGCTAGATGCAATAACACAATATTTGTCCATAATAACGAATGGTCTACTATTATATTCAGCAATTTGGATTTAACAATGAAAGCCAAGCACCAAGGAATACATGTCCAGTGATTCAACATTAATATATAGATTGTAATTAAAGGTATATTACTCATGCATATAGAAGAATAGTGCTAGAACCATTTACTAAGGCCCTATGGGTCTTAGTAAAAATACTAAGGTTCCTGATTTAGGTTACGTTTACAAAGGTGGGTTCCATTTAGTCATAGTTCATTAAGATATTCACTTAAGATTTTTCACTTTTTTAAGGATGCTTCAATTGTGCACTGTAACTCAAAGGCAATCTAATTCCAGTCTTATTCTCATGTTCATTTTAAAGCAATGTGTATCAATGTGCTTTCAATACTGACATAAGGGAGATTGTTATCACTTCGGATCAAAAAGTGAAATTAGATGGTAAAACTGAAGGCTCAAATATGGTGCTTAATTTTGTTCTTAGGTTTATATCTCAAAGAGATAAATATTCAAAAGGAAACATGGACAAGAATGCTCAGGTTTTCTATATTTGTTTAAACTTATTAGATAAAGAAAGAAAATATGCCAAATATTCATCAAGTCAACAAATTAATAAGGTGTGGTATATTTTTGCAATGAGATGTTATAAGTCACTGAAAACAAATATAGTCACACATAACCAGATGTAGAATGATGAATAAATAAGCAAATCCCAGAAGATCACACAAAATATAACATTTTTACTAACCTCTCAACTAAATAATATAATAATATTTAGGCACATATATTTATATGATGAAAACAATTTGTTAAATGTGATAGATTAGTAGACACTAATATAGATAGCTGTTATAACAGCAGGGGAGACAAAGGTGAAGTATTTGAATGGAACATATGGTAGAAAATATTAATGGGTGTTAACAAATAATAATAAGAAATCAATAAGTATTAAATATTATTAGGTATTGAGAGAATACCATTTTTTTCATAACAAAGTTGCTTCATCTTCCAAGGAACCAGCCTCAACTTCTGTTACAAGGAAGAGTGAAGAATTGATAAGGATATTAAGTTAATCCAGAAATTTCTGAGGGTGAAAATATTGGATAAAGAGATATTTCACATTGGAAATTACAAAAGGTTAATGTAGAAGCAAATTACTTCAACATGTTTTTATGCAAGTAGTATATAAATGTATATAAACAATATAGGAAATATAAAATTAATTGAAGTGGTCAACCCTTGAGGGTTTGATTTTCTCCTTTAGTTTAGAAAATAATAGCCATTGCTAACATGATTGTTTTTTGCTCAGAGTGATCATTTAAATGTCTCAATAAAGAAAATTATTAATGTTCAATGGTTAATAAAATTCTATCACTTTAATTTTCATTATCATCTCTGACTTAATGTAAATGGTTACAATTGTATAAAATTAGAACAAAAATATTATGTTTTAAAAGTAGATGTATGAATAAAAAAGGAAAAATATAAACATTTTAAACATTTTAGTATTTTTATTAAGCCATATGTTATTTTTGGAAGTTTTGAATAAGTTTTAGTGTGTATTTTGAATTAAATATTATCCTTTTATTTAATATTATGGTTAAAATATGTAAAAAATATAGAACTTAGTATATGGTACTCACAGATACCTCTTTAGTCTTTATCAATCTGAAAAAAATGTTAAGATGAATTTTTTTCTAAATGATTATTGAATTACAGCAATTTATTGGGTTCATTATATTTCCAAAATCTATTTTATTGCAAAAAGAAGTCATTGAATTTTTATTATGAAGTTTTATAGCTCATTTCTGAAAATCTAAAGACATTATTATTGGACCATGGCAGAAAAGAAGACCTTATAAGCTAAGTTAGCTATGAGTCAGTATTGCATTTATTTTTCTTGAAATTTGTTTTTGGCAAGGACTTTAAAACAATTACAAAAACAAGAACAGAAACTTTATTTTTTAATAAAGATACTATGTATATAAATAAAAAATTTCTGATTTATTTAATATTATCACATGGATTGTTAAATGTTCAGTATTAGTTACTTGTCCTGAATTATTTATAATTTCCTTTCTAAAATTCAAGTAAGCTGCCTTAATTTGGGATGTTTTAATATTTAAAAATGTATTTTATGTTTCATTAAGCAATAACATATTGTTAAGGGAGAATTAAGAACACATTTTGAAAGACACTCTGATATTTAAAAATTACTTGTAATAAAAATGTGAAGGTATTATATGATTATATACCAAAGGAAGACAAAGCCTATAGCTCTAAAATGAAGTGTATTAGAAAAATTTACAAGGGAAGAAATGACTCAATTATACTCCAACGAATAATGGAAGCCAGAAAATAAGGTACAGGAAATTTCCATGCTCGTTACCAATCAGATGCTTATTACTTGCTTTTAGTAAGCTTATAGGTTGTACAAAAGAATCACATTATTCAATATACTTTATGATTTTAAAAGTAGCCATTGTGCACAGTAAAGTGAAAGAAATTATATATCTCAGATGACAATTTACACCACAAGAGCACAAATGACCTACCGGATGTTTACGAGTAAGTTTGAGCATGCTTTATATAATAAACACTTGGTTATACACAAGGAATTAGTAATAGCTTTAATTTGTTATATAAAAAAACTTGTAAGCAGGAAAACATTTATTCTGAAGTATTTATATTTTTAAGGATAAATAAGCAGTACAATGGAGCAGAATCGGTTCTTACATACATACATATTTCCTATGCCCAGCCTCCCTCCCTTCCTTCATTCCTCTTTGTCTAATCCACTGAAATTTTATTCTTCTCTGCACTGACCCCATTGTATGATAGTATCTGCATATGAGACACTTGGTCTTTGTTTTTTTGTGATTGGCTTATTTCACTTAGCGTGATGGACTCCAGTCTCCAGTTCCATCCATTTACCTGCAAAAGCTACAAAGTCATTCTATTTTATGGCTGAGTAATATTCCATTGTGTACATATACCACTTTTTTTGATTGATTTATCTGTTGAAGGACACCTAGGTTGGTTCCATAGCTTGGCTAATGTGAATTGAGGTGCAATAAACATTGACATGGCTGCATCACTAAAATGTGCTAATTTTAATTCATTTGGGTATACCAAGAAGTGGGATAGCTAGATAAAATGGTGATTCCAATCCAAATTTCCTGAGGAATCTCTATACTGCTTTCCAGTATTGTTGGACCAATGTTCAGTCACACCATCAATGTATGAGTGAAATTTTATACCCACCTCCTTGCCAACAATATTGTTACTTATATTGTGTTTTTTTGAAAATATTGTTATATTGTTTTAAAATAAAATTTTGTATTTTTATTTTTTTTTTTTAGTTACACATGGCGGTAGAATGTATTTTGACATATTATACATACTGGAGTGTAACTTTCCGTTCTTGTGGTTGTACATGATGTGGATATATACTGGTCAAGTATGCATATTTGAACATAGAAAAGTAATGTCTGATTCATTCTACTGTCTTTCCTATTTGCATTCCCTCTCCCTTACCTTCATTTCCCTTTGTCTAATCTAAAGTATTTCTATTCTTTCCTACCTCCCCTTATTTTGTGTTAGCATCCTCATATCAGAGAGAACATTGATCTTTTATTTTTTTAGTTTCTCTTATGTCATTTAGCATGATAGTTTCCAGTTCCATCCATTTAACTGCAAAGGCATAATTTCATTCTTTATTATGGCTGAGTAATATTCCATTGTGTACATATACTACATTTTCTTTATTCATTCATCTGTTGGATACCTACGGTGGTTCCAAAGCTTAGATCTTGTGAATTGAGCTGCTATAAAAATTACATCACTATAGTATGCTGATTTAATTCCTTTGGGTATAAACTAAGGAATGGGATAGTGGGGTCAAATGGTGTTTCCACTCCAAGTTTTCTGAGGAATCTCCATACTGCTTTCCAGAATGGTTGCACCAATTTACAACCCCACCAGCATTGCACCAATTTACAGCCCCACCAGGAAAAGTGTACTTTTCCCCCTCATCCTCCCCAACATACTATTTTTATCATTAATTTAAAGTAATAGAGTTAGAGCAAGTATAATCTGAATTCTGAATTTTTGTTCACAATTATGGAACAGTAAAAGTTAATGTTCTACAATCCACATTGGCCTTGATGACAACTATTCATTTTTCTACAATTTAGATCATAGATTAGATCAATGTTTAAAGACTGCTATTAAATGTCACCACTGTGAAAAAAAAAAAGGTAATTATTTCAAAAATTCTCCTGCATGTTCAAAAAGAGTAGAGAATCTGGAAGTGAAACATTATCTGTCTAGAAAAAAATCATAGCATGTTTATATCTGACATATGAATCTTGCTTTAGGAATTTCCCTGACCAAAATATGTTGCCTAGAACAAGATTGCACATACTCTCTAAGCAGCCTATATCCAATGAGTAGCTAATAAGGAGTATAAAGCACAGCTGTCCCTTTTTATTTTGTGAATTTCACATCCATGGAATCAACCAAATATGCAACAAAAATATTCAAAAAAAAAGAAGAAGAAGCATATGTATTGAACACTTATAGACTCTTTTCTTCTGTACTCATTCCTTAATCAATACAGTATAACAGCTCTTTTCAAAGCACTTACATTATATTCTTTATTAAATGAATCTAGGGATGATTTTTGGCATAATGTGTGCAGGTTATTTGAATACGCTATTCCAGTTTATGTTTGGAACTTGAGTATGTGCCGAGTCCCAGTACTAATCTCCTGTAAACACTCAGGGAGGATTGTACTCTGACCTTATCTCCGTTGTCATAGTTTTGAAGGCACATTTCTACCTCTTTTAACACAAGTTGAATCTTCTGTTGGAAACACATTCTAATTCAACAGCTTCTATGACCAGTTTTTACTCCTTAGAAAACTTAGCCAATGAGACTATTTTACAGAGATCTCATTGTCAGTTTCTGCCGCAGTCTGGCTGGGCACAATCAGGAGCCACTTGTCAAAAGAAACTAACTTTATTTTTAGAACCACACACGACAAACAAAATAGTCTCTCAGGAAAAACCCTCAGAGCCTCAACTGCCACCACCGGCTTTCCCCAAGCCTCTCTCTCCCCCACAAGCTTCTCCCCACCTCCCACAATCCTCCTGCTCTTGAGGCCGATTGGCTGGGTCACGTGGGCGGAGCCAAAAAAGTCCCCCAATGAGCAGCTCCGTGGTCTGAAAGGGCAGGGAAACAGTCCAATGAGCATCACCGCAGAGGAGCCAATCAGCTAGATGTTGCTGGGGCCGAGGAGCCAATCAGCTAGATGTTGCTGGGGCCGCTGTGAGCCAATCATCAGCCAGCAGCTGGAAGTTTGCTGGCAGCTGGAAGTTTGCTGGGGCCCCTTTGGCTGTGGCTCTCAACATCTCCCCCTCTCTGTTTAAACAACAAGCATGTGGCTTAGGGACCGTGCATGTTAGGCAGTCCAATTCAACATATGGTCCTTACCCGTCATCGGATGAACTGACCTCTAGGCGTCAGCCTCCTGTCTTAGGTTGGTACCACTGCAATTGGATCATACCCGTCACTGACTACCGGTCCAGCATACAGCCATACTTGTGGATAGGCCTTTGCACCTGTGGGGGGGTGAGGTTCTTTGCCTCACCTCTGTTGGCCCCCAAATTTTAGACCATCACTAGTAGAGGAGGATGCAAAATGCCATGACATTAAGCCAATTGAGGGCTCCTAAATTGTACCACCGGTGACACCATCAGCAAAAATACTCCAGCACTACCACAATTCGCTGTACCAACAGATAGTTCACAATGCATACAGGTGAGCTCACAATGTGTCCAGGCAAGTTCTGCAAGCAGTTCAGTGATGGCTATTGTAGAAGCTGTAGATTGGTTTTATCTTTCACTTCACCAGCACTGGGATGAAGATAGGAATTCTGGCAATAATGGCTAAAGAAAAAATTATGTAACATTCCAGAAGGCACTAAAAGAAAACAATTTTCTTAACAATTTACATTGTCTTCACCGGCACTGGGATGAAGATAGGAATTCTGGCAATAATGGCGAAAGAAAAAATTATGTAACACTACAGAAGGCACTAAAAGAAAACAATTTTCTTAACAATTTACATTATCTTTAAGAGAATTATTAAATATAATGAAAAGGAAAGGTAAAAGTAAACAAACAGATCTGTTAACCTTCTTTTTTGTTTACATATTAAAAAAATCCTCAACAGTTGTTTACCCAATTTAAATTAAACCATATAAATCACGTGAAAAAAAAAATATTTGGATCCATTTTATCATGAGCGCTCATCATATATGATATATGGACATACGTACATTCAAACATATAACACAAAACACAAGTGTGCACACATAATATAATACATACAACACATAACATTATAGTAAAGGCCTTATAACTTTTTACAGGTGAAATCTCCATTGCAATGTTTAAAAACTCTATAGTCAAAAAATAGAACTGATCAGCAAAACATTAACCTAGGTCTGTATGAGCTCAAAAAACAAAATAGAACTTCATGATATGGCAAAGGGCAATAATAAAATAGATATTGAAAAAAGCATCCTGGTTCTGTTGCAGATGTAAGAATAGCCAAACTGGAGTTTTGGATATCAGTTGTTATGGATTTGAGCCAAATCATCTTCTTTTTGGTCTGTAGAAATCGCTTTAGTTAATCTTTCTGGAATCCAAATCGGCTGCTGTTCTCCCTGTGGAAACACATAAACAGACCCCCGACTCCAGACAATCACTGGGTCAGGACCTTGGTTAATCTCTCTGGAATCCAAATCGGCTGCTGTTCTCCCTGTGGAAACACACAAACAGACCCTCGACTCCAGACAATTACTGGGTCAGGACCTTTCCATTGTCCTGTTAGAATATCCTTCCAAAGTACCTTGGGCTTATGTACATTTTTTGGACACATATGCCTTTCCGCAGCACTAAGTCCTGATGAATCCAAATTTAAAAAGTTTAGAGTAAAAAGGGTTATTTTAAGTTTATCTTTGGGGAATATATACCCCTTCCCAATTCCTTCTTTTTGCTTTAATAAGTACATTTTAATAGTTTGATGAGCTCTTTCAACTATGCCTTGTCCCTGTGGATTGTATGGGATTCCTGTTATATGAGTAATGCCAAATGTTGAGCAAAATTGTTTAAAAGAGGTAGAAGTATAACCAGGGGCATTATCTGTTTTTAACTGTTTTGGAACACCCACAGTGGCAAAATTTTGTAAGCAATGAGCTATAACATCTTTAGTTTTTTCTCCGGCATGAAGGGAGCCCATCAAAAATCCAGAAGAAGTATCAACTGTAACATGCAAATATTTTAATTTTCCAAATTCTGGCAAGTGTGTGACGTCCATCTGCCAAATATGGTTAGGTATCAATCCTCTAGGATTGACTCCAAGATTAACTTGTGGTAAAAAGGTCACACAATTTTGACATTGTTTTATTATTTGTCTAGCTTGTTCCTTAGTTATTTTAAAACGCTTTTGTAAAGTATTAGCATTGACATGGAACTTTTTATGAAAATTTATAGCTTCTTCTAGTGTAGAGAAAATATGTATGTCATGTGTAGTTTTATCTGCTAAATCATTGCCCAAACTAAGGGCTCCAGGCAATCCTGTATGTGCCCTGATATGTCCTATAAAGAATGGATCTTTTCTGTCCCAGATTAGACTTTGTATAGTGGAAAGCAAAGAGAAAACAGTAGAAGAAGGGGAAATCCTACCAGCATCTTCAAGAGATACTATAGCATTAACTACATACTGACTATCAGAAAATAAATTAAATACAGAATCTTTAAACATCACAAAAGCTTGTAAAACTGCATTAAGCTCTACCTTTTGAACTGATTGTTTGGGTACTAAAAATGTAAAAGTTTGATCAGGGGTAACTACTGCTGCTGTACCATTATTTGACCCATCAGTGAATATATTTGGAGCATTCATGATAGGTGTTTTTCTTGTCATTTTTGGAAAAATTACAGGATGCAATGACCAAAAAGACAATAAAGGATTAGATGGTAAGTGGTTATCAAATGAAACATTAGATTTACACATGATTATTGCCCAAGTATTTAACTCATTAGCTAACTCATCAATTTGATTCATAGTATATGGAGTAATAATTTTATTGGGAGAAATTCCAAACACTCCCTTTGCTGCTTTTATTCCTTTGAGTATTAATTGTCCTACAGCCTCAGGATACCTAGTAAGAATAGTGTTAGGAGAATAAGATAAATGTATCCATAATAATGGACCTTCTTGCCAAAATACTCCTGTAGGAATATTTTTTGTTGGTAGTACAATAAATAATAAAGGCAAACTTATATCAATTCTATCCAAATGCATATTTTCCATATATGTTTCAATGATTTTTAATGCCTTTCTTGCTTCAGGCGTTAACATTCGGGGTGAATTTGGATCTGATGGACCTTTTAGGATATCAAATAAAGGTCCCAACTCTCCTGTTGGTATACCTAAATAAGGCCTTATCCAATTTATGTCTCCTAATAACTTTTGAAAGTCATTAAGTGATTTGAGTTGATCTACTCGTATTTGAATTTTTGGTGGACGGACCATGGTTGAGGATAATAGAACTCCTAAATAATTAATTGGAAAATTTAATTGTACTTTATCTATTGCTATCTCTAGATTATAATTTTTTAATAAGTTTGTAAGTGTGGCATAACATTCTAGCAATGTGTTTTTATCTTTGTGTGCTAATAATACATCATCCATATAGTGAAATATTTGTAGTTCAGGATTTTGATTTCTAAGTGGCTGGATTACTTTGTTAACATAAATTTGACACATAGTTGGGCTGTTAGCCATCCCTTGAGGGAGTACTTTCCATTCATATCTCTGATCAGGACCTTCATGATTCAGTGCAGGGATAGTAAATGCAAAACGTGGACTATCCTCAGGATGAATTGGAATTGAAAAAAAAAACAATCTTTAATATCTATAACTAAAACATACCAGGTTTTTGGCAAAGCAGACAACTGAGGAATCCCTGATTGAGCAGGTCCCATAATAACCATCTCATTATTAATGGCTCTTAAATCTTGCAATAATCTCCATTTACCAGATTTCTTTTTGATGACAAAAATGGGAGTATTATGGGGAGATACAGAAGGTTGTATATGTCCTTCTGCTAATTGTTGTTTGACCAGGTCATGGGCTGCTTGTATCTTTTCTTTAGTCAGGGGCCACTGAGGAACCCATACTGGTCTTTCTGATTTCCAAGTAATTTTTATTGTCTCAGTGGCCCTTTCTGAAAATCCAACCCATGTCTGTCTGTTCCTTGATCTATTTGTATTGGTGCTGCTATACCTTGTTCTTGTTTTTCTAATCTTTTTCCTTTCCTAAAACCTTGTCTAGTCATAATAGTGGGTGCATTTTGGTTGATGTTATTTGTTAATGTCAAACCTAATTGATCTAGGACATCTCGTCCCCATAAATTTACGGGAAGATGATCCAATACATATGGCTGTATAGTTCCTTCACATCCTTCAGGATCCTTCCAATCTAATACCATTGCACTTCTATGGGGATTAGTCGCCACTCCTAGGCCTCGAAGCGTTTGAGTGGCTTGTTGTAATGGCCAGTGTTTTGGCCATTCTTGACGAGAGATGATGCTAAGGTCTGCACCTGTATCCAGTAGCCCATTAAATTCATGTCCTTGAATATTTAGTTTTAGCATGGGGCAAGAATCTAAATTTAAAGAAAGCATAGCCCAATCTACACCTGTGGAGCCTAATCCCTTGGAACCTCTTTCTACAGTATGACTGGAAAATTTATCATGTAGGCTGGGTATTATTAGTAACTGTGCTATTCTATCTCCTGGTGAAATTACTGATATACCCTTTGGAGAACTGGCTATAATTTTTATTTCACCTTCATAATCGGGATCAATTACCCCAGGACTTATCATAAGTCCTTTTAGAGTAGAAGAGCTGCGTCCCAATAATAAGCCTACTGTTCCTTTGGGAAGAGGTCCTTTCACCCCTGTGGGAATGATTTGAACTCCCATCTCTGGAGTTAGTACTGCTCTGGCGGAGGCGCAGATGTCCAACCCTGCGCTCCCTCTGGTTTGTCTGATGAGGGATCTGATGGACAATGTGTCCTGGGCACTACCCTGATGGGGTTGCTGGGTTCCTCCAGTGCTCCGTATATTTGTGGTTTTGGGCCCCGGAGCATTGGGCCCCCCTGTCCATTTTTTGGCAATGGAGCCTGATGCCTTTCTCCACGATATCGTGGATAAACACCTGGTCCTTGTTCGTTTTTTGATAATGGAGTACCCTCTATGGTGGTTTGAGAACGGCATTCATTAGCCCAATGTCTCCCTCTACGGCATCGTGGGCAAATACCTGGTATTCTACTCCTTTGATACCTAGTTTTGTTAAACCCTCCTCCAATGGGGCAATTCCTTTTAAAATATCCTGTTTGTTCACAATTGTAGCATGTTCTTGGCCTGGCATCTAAAGCCTGTTTTACTGCAGCTGCCACAATTTGCCCTTGTTCATTAATGTCTCTGGCATCTAAAGCCTGTTTTACTGCAGCTGCCACGACTTGCTCTTGTTCATTAATGTCTCTACATAATTTAATATATGTGTTTAAATCTTCATGTTTCCATGGTCTAATGATATCTCTGCACCAACGATTTGCTTGCTCATAAGCCAGGTGTTTTAGTAATGGCATTGCTTGTTCTGTATTCCCAAAAACTCTGGTAGCTGTTTGAATAAGCCTATCTACAAATTCAGCATAAGGTTCATTAGCTCCTTGTATTACCTTAGATAATTGACCTTGTAAACCTCCATGTCCTTGTAAAGTCTTCCATGCCTTAATTGCATCTGCAGCAATTTGTGCGTATATGCCAGGATCATATGCAATTTGTTGCTGCTGATCCTCATAAGGTCCCTTTCCTAACAACATATCTAGATTTCTCTGAGGATAACCAGCTGCTGCATTTCGCCTAGCCGTCTCCTTGCAAAATTCCTCATTGGCAACCTTCCATAACAGGTATTGTCCTCCATTTAGCACAGCCTTACACATATTAGCCCAATCTGCTGGCGTCATGTTCAAGTTGTTAATGGATTCGACCAAGCTTACAGTGAAGGGTGCTTGAGGACCATAGGTTGTTACAGCCTCTTTTAGCTGCTTCACTGTTTTGAAATTTAAAACTTGGTAAAATCGCTGCCCTCCTGCCTCAAATACAGGGCATGTTAATATTTGAGACCTTGTCTCAGGATCCCAACTATCAACTGCGGGGGTTGGGGGCCTCCCAGCATATGGAGGTGGCGCTGTTGGTTGGACACTTACGCCCTCTGGTGATAGAAAGGTTTTAGTAGCAGTCTCCTGTAGAGGTGGTGCTGTTGGTTGGACACTTACACCCAGCTGCTGGCAGCTGGAAGTTTGCTGGGGCCCCTTTGGCTGTGGCTCTCAA